>NW_025110194.1:566385-665523 GCF_011392965.1 Frieseomelitta varia | reverse complement strand
GAGTGGTTAATGTGCGCCGTGTAACCTTACATCTGAATGATTTATTTTTTGAAACGGTGAAGTTTATACTGCGAAAATTTCTAAAAGCTGCGAATGATTGACATTTTCTCAGTTTTATGTATATTTAAATGTAGTTTAGTATATTTAAATGCAGTTTAGTGTATTTAAATCTAATTTAACATGTTTAAATATAGTTTAGTGTATTTAAATGTAACCCGGACAAACCAAATGATAAGTTTATTATTTCTTAATCATTTCTATCCAGTGATATCATACGGACGAGTTCAAAAGAGAAAGAAAGCGACGAATTATTGCGTACGGTTCGATCACTCGTTACGGTCCGCGAACCAGTTGCCAGCGTAAGAGGTTAACTCGTTCCGTTGTCAACATTCAGTTGAAATTTCAGATGCAGTAGCATAAGTTCAGTCGCAACCTACACTGCGAACATCGAAATTTTTCAGTGCAGCGTGCTTTTCTCAGAAAATATATTGAAATAATCAAAACACTGAATTGCACTGCGTCAAACCAATATTATTTATTTATTCGTATTCTGTGTTGAATTGTTCGTCGGACGAAACGTGAGTTTTGACGATAAAGGAAGACAGGCCGATAAAAAAGATAATTTCGGACAAATGTAAACGAATGTAACGAGTTTGAATGGAAATAGAGAGAGAGACTGGCGGAAGAGGCGACTGATTGAGAAATATTTGCAATATTTCTGGCGAGACTGTGGAAATTTTAAACACCGGAGAGTGAATCTTCATTTTACAATGCAAGCGTGATAAGTGGAGTGAAATCTTGTTACACTTCGCGTTGCATTTCAAGCAACAACGTTTCAAGAAGAACGTGCAACGTGATTTCTTTTTTCTTCTTTCATTCGTTCTCGACTTTCAGTACCATCTCTCGAAGAAACTGAAATTCCACTTTCGCTTGCAGCTCATGTGCAGTTCTTCGACGGCATTCTACGTTTCTGCGCTTGCAATCAGTTGTAAATTAACGCGCAAATTAACGGAAAAGCTGAAAGGCGACGACCAAAGCTCGCTTCGGACGTGGAATGCGCGAAAGCGAGATGAGAGAAAGAAAAAGGTTCGCCGTGTTGCTACATATTTCGGAGGGAAGGTATATCCAATTAGCATTCGCGACAGCGAGGAAACAAAGGCTCGTAGGGTCGGAAAGATCGCGCGTGGGAACAGAAATTCATAATATTTCTCTTCCTGCTTTTTTTTTTCGAGCCTCGCGGTTCGACGATGCTGCATCCGCGTAGCTCCCCTTTACGATCTAAATGTTCCCGCTGCTCCACATTCCAGCCTTTCACCGCCGTCTAATTTGCATTTTATCGCTTTGTAGCGTATTGTTTTCTCCAATTCGAGCCCTCGACGCACGCTTCGAAAAGCGATCCCTGCTCCTCCCGCGAGTTCGCTGCCGCGAGACGATCAAACCTCGAATTTTTCCGCCATTTGCGGAACGAATCTTTTGCTCGATTTCTGCAAAACAAGTACCAAGTACCGGGGATAGAGATTTTTGAAGAGAAAAATTTTGAATAAAATGTTGAAAACTCTTCACTCGATTTGCATTTTTCCCAAACACGAGTCTCGTACACGGCTTGAAAACGCGAGGGAATCTGAAATTTATCGAGAGAAGACATCTTTACAGGGAGAACCAGAATGCTTTTAACACTTCTGACGAGTATAGTAATTGTACTTTATTACTTAAATTTTTTGTGAAAAATAAAATATATTTAAAAATATATTTTAAACATTTTAGAATATTTCGCGGCTAGACTATTATTTCTAAATATTTTCCCGTTATTAATATTAATTAAATTAAACAATAAAATTATTAATTTTTCAAAAAAAAAAAAATAAAAGAAAAGAACCATTGTTTATTTCCTTAGAATTCAATTCAATTTCACAGCAGCTGCACATACTCTGTGTTTGACGAGTGTAATCGTCATCGGGTCGTTCTAGCGACACAATGTAGATACACAGCTAGTTTTAAAAGCGGCACAACAGCTAAGAGGTTAATTGCTACGATTGTATGATTGATTGTTTCTTTCCAGCGCGACGCAGTCGACCCGACCAAGCATTCTGAAACGTTCTTATCGTCAATTCGCGGCGCGATAATAGAAACGGCCGCTAAAGCGAACGATTCACGCACCGAAATCGCACGGCGGGAGCATAAATTAGCGATTCAACCATCTACCTTCGATCATTGCGATATCGATTGCGAACGCGCACGCGACACATCGCACGCAACAACTCGAAACTGTGTAAAACTTTTAACGTGTTCCGAGAGTAGATTTCTGGAACTTGATGAAATTAAAATGAACGTGTGGACGAATGTAATAAAATTTGAGGTGAACAGAAATATGGCGATAAATGTAACATTGTAATACAAAATAATATAAATTGTCATATGTTGTAATAAATTACAATATAAAATAATATGAATTGTGATATAAATATATAATTATTTATATAATAGTATAAATGTAATGTAATATAAATAATATAAATTTATATAATAGTATAAATGTAATGTAATATAAATTTATATAATAGTATAAATGTAGTGTAATATAAATAATATAAATTTATATAATAGTATAAATGTAATGTAAATAATATAAATTTATATAATTGTATAAATTGTATAAATATAATATAATATAAATAATATAAATTTATATAATAGTATAAACGTAATATAATATAAATAGTACAAATTTATATAATAGTATAACTGTAATATAATATAAATAATACAAAATTTATATAATAGTATAAATAAAATATAGTATAAATAATATAAATTTATATAATAGTATAAATATAATATAGTATAAATAATATAAATTTATATAATAGTTTAAATGTAATATGGTATAAATAATATAAATTTATATAATAGTATAAATATAATATAATATAAATAATATAAATTTATATAATAGTATAAATTGCCATATATTATTTTTTAATAAATTATATTATAAAATAATATTAATAATATCAATTGCAACACAAATTAATATAAATTTTGCGAAAACGGCAGTCGAGGCACAGGAATCGAAGAAGGGTATAAATCGACGACGAATTCGTCAAATCGATGACGAGGATTTTCGACGCGGTCGTTCCTACACCATTGGCCCCGTTTCTCTGTTCGCGGAAGCGAGTTCCCGCGACACGGACCACCCGTGGATTTCCACACGACGGAGGAATGAGTAATGCCTAATTTGCATTTTGCGTGTGACTTTGTCTTCGACGTAACACGGAGTTTATTAATAATGCAATGGACGCGACGCGAATACGCGAGGACGACAGCACCGCCCCCTTTTCTAGCACGCCGACCACCCTCCGAGCACAACCATCGCTCGCACGTTCTTTTTTTCCCTTCTCCCTTTTTTCTCTGCCTTTCTTTCTTTCTTTCTTTCTTTCTTTATTTATTTATTTATTTATTTATTTATTTATTTATTTATTTATTTATTTGCCTCCTCGCAATTCGTTCGTTTCGGCTGGAATATTGCAATCAGAGCACAGTGAGTTCGTGTGTTTCATTTCGTGTCGATGAGTTTCCACTTCTTCGCGTGAATTTTGTATCTTGAAAATGAAAAAATAGTTTATCCGGTTGCGCGACTCTGAGACTCAGAGTGCTCGAGGAGAGAGAGAAATTTGAACGAATTGTGTTGAATTCCCCTGTGAAGAATATTTCTTTTCCCTTTTCGTTTTTCTTTTTTTTTTTTTCCCCCGCGCAAAAGGTCGCAAACCAGCGGCTTTATAAACTGTACGTAGCGACGTACTTCATCCTCGCTGGCAACACTCGACAACTTACACTCCAGCTACACCGCTAACAGTGGAAACTTACAGAACCTTTCTTACACACAGATTTCAAAGTGCAACTTTCGCCTTGCGCCCGGTTTAACCTCCGTTGCGCAAGTTCCACCATATTTTTCTTTATGAGATCCCTCGAGCTTCCCGTGATCCTAAAAGGCGTGCAAACGCGACATTGTCGCTAGTTAATCAACAAATGCTATCCAACCCTTTTTGAGAACCAGCTACACTTGTAATGATGAGAAACTAGCTGTAAATTGCTTTACTTGCTTGTTATTTATTTGCTCGTTCAGGGTCGCATCCACCTTTTCGACAATTGCGTTGCGAAATCCGAATTAGAAAATTCTGTTGTCTCGCTAGGTCTGAACGGCGCATAAACTTGTCCTGCGGCTGTTGGATGACCAAACGATTCTTGTCGATATCATCGAGTCATCGTGCTTGCGTTTATTTATTTATTCACTGCAAACAAACTCCATCTGGTCATTCACGATCCTTTCCTCTCTTTACAATAACCTAAGACAGGGCCTGTAGAACTTCTTCCTCTCCACACGAGGAAGTTTGAGTGATCTTTTTCTCCAGCTAGACATAGATTAGACTACTATTACACATTTCTATGGTCTTTTTCTACAGCTAGACCACTATTACACATGTTTGATTTAATTTCTTTCAATATATGGAAAAATATTTTCCTATGATCATCTTTATCACCTAATTCAGCGTTCCATAATTTACAATCGAACCGAGATCTCAACAATTATTTATCGTCGCATACTCATATTGCTTTATAATATTTAAAAAAAAAAGTCGATACGAAGGTATTTTTACAAAATTAAAAGCTTTGATTACAAAACTGAAATTAAAAGGTTGGGCTCGTGCGGCGTCTAGAGGAGGGTGAAACGACAAAATAAAGTAGGTATGGTGGGGACTCTTCCCCCATGGCTCACAAAGAGGGGCACAAACTACCAGTTCGACCTAACCTAATTGCAAGCCACAAAAGACGCTCTCGATTTCTCAATGTAATTTTTATTGTTTCAGCCATTCTGTCAATTAATTTATATCAATTTTCAAATGGCGCAAACATTTATTCTTGTAAAATCTCCATTAGATTTAGTTTCCCAGAATATTTCAAGTAGGTTAAAATAAACGTCGTTTATCTCGCGATCTATTCCGAGCAGCTGAACTCGATTCTCGAGTTAACACAGTGTTGTTCTTAACTACTTGCGCTGGCAACTAATTGCGGACCATAACGAGTGACCAAACCTAACTATTTGAACTCGTCGGTATGATATCACTGGATAGATTGATGATTGAGAAGTGATAAATTTATTATATTGCCTGGGTCATACTTAAATATACTTTAAAATAGCATACTATATTATTAAATATATTATAAAAAAATACTTTAAAATAGTATACTATATTATTAAATATATTGTAAAAGAATACTTTAAAATAGTATACTATATTATAAAAAAATACTTTAAAATAGTATACTATATTATTAAATATATTATAAAAAATACTTTAAAATAGTATACTATATTATTAAATATATTGTAAAAGAATACTTTAAAATAGTATACTATATTATAAAAAAATACTTTAAAATAGTATACTATATTATTAAATATATTATAAAAAATACTTTAAAATAGTATACTATATTATTAAATATATTGTAAAAGAATACTTTAAAATAGTATACTATATTATAAAAAATACTTTAAAATAGTATACTATATTATAAAAAAATACTTTAAAATAGTATACTATATTATTGAATATATTATAAAATTGAGAAGACATTGCAATTTTGGGACAAAAAGTTCTCGACGTGCGTGGCACGTCATTCCCAGCGCAAGAAGTTAATTCATCAAAACAGCGTCTTCAATATTCCAAACGACAGCATCGCGACGACAGCGCGGCTGTGAACGCACAAAATAAGCTTGCGAATCCCTCTCTCTCTCTCTCTCTCTCTTTCTCTCTCTCTCTTTTGGCCATGGTGAAAATCGTTCGACTCGACAATCATCCCCCAACCCCCCAGGTTTCCTTTTGTTTCCATCGACGCTCCACCTGGTAATACGCTTTTCCGTCCCCGCCTTTCCGCTTTTATACGCGCCAATAAAACGCGTCTATCCGATGAGAACCGTTTCTATATTTTCTGATATCCTGCCGCGTTCAGCCGCGCAACGAATTCTGTCTGATTCTTATCCCGTTCTGTTTCGATGTGCACATAAATCCCTCGTACACGGTCGCGTACAGCGGATTTTTCTCGGACCATTCGCGCCGATTTTCAAAACACGTGTCTATATGTTACACGAATATGCTGAATTTAATGTTAGGTACTTCTGGCGAACGGATACGGTACGGAAACTGCCGATCGAAAAATTAAGATAATTCTTTGCATTGATATCGAATTTGTACAAATATTTTTGCACAATACCTCTGCGATACTTTTGATTTTAATTTCATTGCGCAACAGGACGATGATCCTGAGTGTTCTTCCGAGTCGTGTAGCTTGCTTGAGGGAAAAGGAAGGTCAAAGAAATTTTAGTGAACATGAACTATAAGCGTTCTTCTTAATTTTAATCTACTTGAGATATTCTGGGAAACTAAATCTAAATGGAGATTTTACAAGAATAAATGTTTGTGCCATTTGAAAATTGAAATAAATTAATTGAAAGAATGGCTGAAACAGTAAAAATTGAAAAACAAAGAAGAGAATTTTTTGATGAATGCTTACAGTTTTTGATATTACTTGGATATTCTGTGAGAAGTTTCTTAAAATTATTTTCGATTTATAAGATTATTTATTTTAACGATTATTTAACATATAATAATTATATAACATACATAGTTACATAATATATAACGTTAAACTTTTGACTGGCAGCGTACATGATTATCGAATTCTATTAGAAAAATCTAGAAATGGTTCAAAAATATCAGCAGAAACTATCGATCCCGTGGCTAAGTGTAAAACAAGAATACCATCCGCGCTTTTTTCACGTTGATCGAGTGTTTCAGACACCGTGGCCTCTTGATCTCAATCATTTGTCCCAAGCAAATGTCGTCATCTCGACTCGACTGTACTCGAAATCGAGAAATCGAGGTGACGAAATCATTTTCTCGCCAATTTCGCGAATCATCCCTTAACATTGCCAAAACTGTCTTCAACATAAATCACGATTTATTTCCGCGTGAAAATACTTGAACTCAATAAATTCAATAAAACAAAACAAAAGAAAAAATCAGAATTTATGCTGCCCGTCGTTACGACGTGAAAATCTCGAGATTTCGAAAGAAAAATTTCCATATGAATTGCCACTTGAATTACAAATTACGATATGTAAAAATTGTCTCCACGATATCTTCACGGCATCGTAAAATTAGCTTGCTAGTAGACTGCGTGTTATCGTGGTCATACTCCGTTCAAGAGTTGCTTAATAAGATTCATATATTTGCATGCAACAACGAGCGATGTAAGGGGTGTTATAGTCCGACTGTGTTGCATCTATAATTTGTTAATGTTGCTTCTTGTTTTCGTCGTGTTTTGATGTAAGCTTTCGACTATGATGTTTCTTTTTCTTTTTCTTCTCGACGTTCGTGATTAATTTGACAGATGCGTGTAAAATCTATGTCTAAATGTTTTTAAATTGGATTCATATATATATCTATACTGTGTATATATATGAATATATATATGAATCCAATATATATATAGATTATATATATATATATACAAATCTAATTTGAAAACATTAATTTAGACTCAGATTTTACATATATATATATATATATGTAAAATCTGATATATATATATATATATATATACTGTATTTTGTAAAATTTTTCACATATTTGTCTTTTCGCTGCAGCACAGATTTTTATTTACTGTATTAGACCTCTCACAAGATCTCCCCAGAATTAATTTCGTTTTATTTCACTCGCCCAGAATGAAATAATAAAAATGAAAATCACCTATTTATAAAACGCATTATACCTTACAGCAACTTTACAAATTTAACATTGCAATTTCTTCTTTTTCAACGATTATTCTACGTGCAAATTTGACAAATTTTGCTGTAGATAAATCTAGCGTGTACGTGAAACATTTCGTCGTCGATAAAATTATCGAATTCCCTCACCTTTGATACATTGCACAGCAATAATGGACACTTTACGTTCACATTAAACGCCATAGACATTATTGTAAATACAATTAGAAATTCCACGAGCAACCAAGGGAATCCCAATGGAGTTGTTAAGCAAGATTTATTAAGCTTATGCATGTAGCCTGTCTAACTATTAGCTGTGCGTTCTAAGACGAGCGTTCGAGAACCATCGATTATAATCGAGTCTAATCTACTTCAGAGCAAACTATTCATGAGCAATGTTAGACTTGGCATCCAATGTTATACCAGGCCTCTTGCCAACTCCCTTCAAACATTCACTAAACAAAATCAAAATTTAATCGAGGATCATTCTCTTGCCTCCTAGTTACTTAACAACCGCTAATGCTAATTATTCATCCACTGTGTCATAAATTAATCAATTGATCTCCATCTTGTTGCTTGATTTATTTAATTTGTTGATTCGTTAACAAACAATATTGCACTAATTGTAAGTGATGAAAAATGATATGACAATTATTCGGTTCGAGAACTCCGAGTAATGGCCTAATTTATGGCACTTGCACCATTTTTGAAGAGAAATTGATGACTTGTTAGAAGTGGAATTACCCGAAAGTTATGTTCGTGCAAATTTCAATAGCGTACAGTCAGGGGTGGCGAACTGGCGACTCGCAAGTCCCTACTCGACCGTGTCCTTTCTCGATCGGTACAGCAATCCCCTCCACTATATCGATCTTTAGTTTGGCTAAAGTTAATACTACAACTAGTCAAAGTGGTCGAAATTATGATTTTCCAATTAATTATAATTCTCTGTGGAAATTTTATATTTTATAACTGTTTACAATATATTTACATTATATTTATAACAGTAAGTTTTATAATTTATATAATTACATATATTTATAATTTATATAAATTATATAATTATATAATTATATTATAAATTATATTATAATTCATTTATAATTTAGAATTTTATATAATTTATTTTATACATATTTATAATTTATATAAATTATAATATAAGTAATATTATATAATTTATATAATTTATATAAAATAAAATATAATTTATAAAATATAAAATATAAAATTTGTATAATTTATATAAATTATATAATATAATTTATAATTATGTTATAAGTTATATTATAATTAATTTATAATTTATAATCTTATATAATTTATTTTATACATATTTATAATTTATATAAATTATATCATAATTAATTTATAATTTATAATTTTATATAATTTATTTTATACATATTTATAATTTATATTTATAATATATTTATATTATATTTATAACCGTAAATTTTATATATTTTATAAATGTACTTTTAGACTCGAGTGATTTTCAATAAAATATATTAACTCTTTGCCTTTGATAAAACGTTTCTTGTATCATCTGCCAGCAATTTATTTACCAAGTATCATCAACAGCATCACTTCAAATAAAATGACATAGCATTGGAAATAATCATTCGAGTGGTCTATATACGAAATTTTGTTGATTACATGTGTCCAACGTGTGATAAAATTGCGATAAAAGTGTCGTTTAAATTTAAACTTTAAACCATCAACGCGCATTGCGTGTTTGCTAGAACAAGTATAACATACGAGAGTTAACGATACTCCATCTCTGGCAAGAGGCAATAAGAAGTCTAGTTTATTCTGAAGAATTATGTGAATTATCGAGTGTCAATTGACTGTTTTCAGAAATTTCTTCTCTCTGAAATTCTTTTGTTCTTCTCACGTCATCATCGATCGGATCATGATCGATCAGAATCTCCCTCTCAGAGCTTTCCATTTCGTAGTTCGCCATAGCTCGATCGTAGATTCTTCCAAAAAAATTGTCATCCAGCGTGATAGAGCGTCCCTGGCCGCGATTTAAAAATGAATCTCGTTTTTAAAGAATGTAAACTTCCCAGTTTATCTCTCTTCGCCCGCTGGCTAGCCCCGTTCGTTTATCTCTTCCGCTTTGCTGAGGATTAATGGACCACCTTTCGTTACGGTCGGCGAAGAACGTCGAAGCATACGGACGAGAACAAACGAACGAACGAACGGTTCGATTCTCGCGGAATGACTCGATCGTTCAAGTTGCGAATTGCGGGAACGCGGCCATTAATTGGCTAATTAATTAATACATGCAAACAAAGCCGCGCTTGTGTCGCAGCGATGCTATTTTAAATTAATTATCATATCGAACGTGTTCTATCGATCCGTCATCCGGGCACACAGATTACTATCGCGCGGCAAATGTTCCCGAAAATATCGTACGATTTAAATCGTAATGTAATCGCTGCAATTATTTACAATTAATATCGTTGTGGTAGTCGCGGTCAATTTGGAAGAAAATCAACTGGCTCGTTTGCTAGTCCGCAGAAACGTGTCGTTAATTACCTACGACTCGCAAATTGTCGTAGCGACGATTGTGTTTCTGTAATTGGTATTTGCACAGTTACAGTTACAGAGCCAACTTAATTTGATTCAGTTTCGGTGCTAAGTTGACCCTCATTGGACGTGAAGGACGTGAAGGACGTTTCTACTGGTTTATGATAATCTTGAATTAAAAATAAGAATTCGTGGAAACAGTCTAAAATTAAAAGTAAAATGAAGGAAAATAGAGTTGAAAATAAAGTTGTAATAAATATTACTGAAAATTATATTACTGATAAATGCAAGTGCGACAGTTTCAGATCCTTAATTTGATACAATTTCAGAGCTAATTTAATCTTCGTGTGACATGAAGAACGTTTCCGAGTTATAATAACCTATAATAAAATGAAAAATAAAAATTAGTGGAAGTGAAAGTGAAGTGATCTAAGATGATAAAATTATAATAAATATTGCTGAAAACGAAGATAAATATTATTAATTGATAAATAAACGCAAGCACGACGATAGTTTCAGAGCCAACTTAATTTAATTCAATTTCAATGCTATGTAACTTGATCTTCGAAGGACGCTTCCACCGGGTTATAATAATCTGTAATAAAATTGAAAGTAAAAATTAGTGGAAATAATCTGAAATTGAAAGTAAACTTTAATCTAGGATTGAAAATAAAATTATAATAAATATTACTCAGAACGAAGATAAATATTACTGACTGATAAATAAATGCAAGTACGACTTACTAGGTGTCTCGCAGTTATCCACGGATGAAGTTAGTTCATTCCAAGGGATGAATTATCGGCAACAAAATAGTCGCCCTAGAACAGAATTAAGTCATAAAGTATTTACGAGTGCCACTTTGAGCGCGATCGTCGCAGATTCATCGATTCTTGCTGTAAATCGCGGCCGAACGGTCACGAAAATGAATTCCTCTTCTTGCGATTTGGAACGTCCTCCCCTCCTGACGAGGAACGAGCTTAAACAAGACTGTTTCGAAGAAAATTCCATCGACGCGTTACATCTTCTCTCTGTTAATAGAAATATTTCCAGCTCCTCCCTGTATTGACATTCAGTCAGTGACGTGACGTCGGTCTGCTTTATTATTATTTCGCAACGTTCAGACGCGAGAAAAATCCGCGTTCGTCGCTGTCGAGAAATAGTGCGAGAGAAGAAGAGAGAGAGAGAGAGAGAGAGAGAGGAAAAAGGGGGGAAAAAGAAGAAGAAAGAATATTACGTTCGACTGTCGACTTATCTCGGATAATGCCGTTGTATTCCTCCTTATCGATAGCGGCCCATTACTTCCGTTCCACATTCTTCCTCCTGTGCTTCGTACCCGACGCGTAAGCGTGCAACGTTGAAACGTGCGTCGCATCGTTGACGATGAAGATGACTTTTCTCTCCCTCTTGCTCGCTCGAGTTTGCGAAAGAGACTCGCGAGAAAGGGAAGAAAGCTGAGACGATACGGAGTGGAATGGAAACTGTTACCAAACTCTGTAATGTCTAAATGAAACGGACGAGAAGGAAATTCAAGCGACCATGCCTGGCATACGTCTGCCATGCTTCTTTCCGTCATTCGCGATTTATCTCTCTTTCTCTCTCTCTTTCTCTTTCTTACCTCGACTTTCCATCCTCCAGGAAACTCTCCAGAGAAACTCTCTCTCGCGTCGTCTTTCACCGACGTTTCTTGCAGATTTTTTGACGAAAGAAATCCCCCAGTGTACGATCGAAAGACCAAAAATATATGTATATCGATCGATTCCCTTCGATAAAGACGAATGAACCCAAGGTATATGTATCGAGTTTTCTCTTCTTTTCGGTAACCTTCAACAAAAGAACGAGAAGGATCGTTCCTCTGTGCCGTGTCGAATATTTTCGTAGTAGCTGCACTTAACCACCTGCTCTGGCAACTGATTGCGGACCATAACGAGTGACCAAACCGTACACAATAATTCGTCGATTTCTTCTTGAACTCGTTGGTACGATATATCACTGGATGGAAATTATTGAGTATAATAAATTTATTATTTGTTTTGTTTAACTGGGTTATACTTAAAATTTCCACATTATTCTTTCCAAAATTAGTTTTATTTATTATTATTATTAATTTTAAAATTTCCACAGTCTCGCCAGATATTTTTCAATCAGCCCCCTTTTCCTCTCTCTATTTCCATCCAAAGTCGTTACATTCGTTTACATTCGCCCGAAATTATCTCTTTACCGGTCTGTCTTCGTTATCGTCAAAACTCACGTTTCGTCCGACGAAAAATTCAACATAGAATACGAATAAATAAATGATATTGGTTTGACGCAGTGCAATTCAGTGTTTTGATTATTTCAATCTAGTTTCTGAGAAATGCACGCTGCACCGAAAAATTTCGTTGTTCTCAGTGTAGGTTGCGACTGAACTTATGCTACTGCATCTGAAATTTCAACTGAATGTTGACAACGGAACGAGTTAACCTCTTGCGCTGGCAACTGGTTCGCGGACCGTAACGAGTGACCGAACCGTACGCAATAATTCGTCGCTTTCTTTTTCTTTTGAACTCGTCGGTATGATATATCACTGAATAGAAATAATTAAGAAATAATAAACTTATTATTTGGTTTGCCCGGGTTACATTTAAATATATTAAACTACATTTAAATATGCTAAATTACATTTAAATATACTAAACTACATTTAAATATACATAAAACTGAGAAAATGTCAGTCATTCGCAGCTTTTAGAAATTTTCGCAGTATAAACTTCACCGTTTCAAAAAATAAATCATTCAGATGTAAGGTTACACGACGCACATTAACCACTCGCGCTGGCAATTGATTGCGGACCGTAACGAGTGACCGAACCGTACGGAATAATTCGTCGCTTTCTTTCTCTCTTGAACTCGTCCGTATGATATCACTGAATAGAAATGATTAAAAAGTAATAAACTTATCATTTGGTTTGTCCGGGTTACATTTAAATACACTAAACTACATTTAAACATGTTAAATTACATTTAAATATACTAAACTGCATTTAAATATACTAAACTACATTTAAATATACATAAAACTGAGAAAATGTCAGTCATTCGCAGCTTTTAGAAATTTTCGCAGTACAAACTTCACCGTTTCAAAAAATAAATCATTCAGATGTAAGGTTACACGGCGCACATTAACCACTCGCGCTGGCAATTGATTGCGGACCGTAACGAGTGACCGAACCGTACGCAATAATCCGTCGCTTTCTTTCTCTTTTGAACACGTCGGTATGATATATCACTGGATAGAAATGATTAAGAAGTAATAAACTTATCATTTGGTTTGCCTGGGTTATACTTTAAACATACTTAAAACTGAGAAAATATTGCAATTTTGGGGAGAAAAGATTCTCGACGTGCGTGGCACGTCATTCCCACGCAAGTGGTTAAGAGAACTGATCGATCACTGATCGTGGAATTTCGTTTCCCCCGTAACTTTTTCATTGTTGGCCATTATATCCGGCGAAAGTTTTATATGCGGAGACGTGTCGATATCTGAATATTGGCAGGGCCAATCGCCGTGCGACCGACGCGGCGCTTTTTTCCCAGCTTTTTTCCTTCGTTTTTCTTTTTTATCTTTTTTTTTTCATTTTCTCTTCCTTTCGGTTGAACAGAACCGTATGGATTGTGCCAAAATTGTGTATATGAACTGCGATATCAAGAGCAATCGATCGATCGTATTCCGATAAAAAATAGATTTGAATAATTGAGTGGAGTTCCTTTCTTTTCTTCTCTCTCTCTCTTTTTTTCTTTTTTTTGCTGGCCAAAGTAATCACCGGCGATAACAATCTCTTTTTCTCCCGGTTTCTCTTTTTTAAGAATTAAATTCGACGCTTTCCTTGTTGATTGCAGCACGGAGCATTTAATTAAACGTTTAACCAACCTGCATGGCAACCTGAAAAAGTAACTTCGCGCGTTTCGAGCGTTCAGCTCGTTCGAAACAGGAAGGGAAATGTGCAAATCCTGGTTTTTGTAAATATCGTTTCGAGTTATTATGCTGCGTTGTATTATCACTGTGTGTATATTAATCTCGATACGTCCGCCCGTTTATCGTTGTTCGTGTGTATTTTACCTGTTCTGGTTCGCTGGATTCTTGCATACGATATTGCTCATATCAAAGGATTTTTTCCCGTTTTTTGTTCGTAAATAAATAAATAAATAAATAATGGCACAGATGATGATGGAAACTCCAAACTGAAATTGGAATTATGGTTCGATAGTGCGCCAATTGTCGCGCGATCTGAAAATAAATATAATATAGCAATTGTACAATTTCACGTGGTAATGCGGATTACGCATAATGCTCGACGTTCAGAATTACATATGATGCTATTTCGAAATGTAATTATTGATAGGATCAATCACGTTGGCCCCTTTATCGCCCGTACGTTCGTCCTTTTTTTATTCGTCAAAAATTAATAAAAAAATAAAAAAGAATAAAAATAATAAGAAAAAAATTACACTTTATATTTTCTTGTACAAGGTGGAAAGAAAAGTTTGTTCGTGGCTGTCGTAGATGAATTGTACACTTTCGATTTGATGGAGATACGTGTAAAGACCATAAGAATTTCAATATCATAATTTTTATTTGCATTGTATTCCAGCAGTTTCTTTTTTCACATTGTATTCTACTCATTGCGAAGGTAAAACTTTCCCAAGAAACTATAGATTGCAACCTAATAGCTCTCTTTGAAATCTGAATCATTTGACACTGCGAATGCGTGCGTGCTGACAGCGACTTTATGATCCTGGACGCGCGGATTTTACGTAATTTTCGTATTAGATTTCATTAACGTTTAATTTATCATAGTGTGGATTTAAATAATCAAATATCAAGAAATATCAATACTAACTGTTAATATCACAATATAGACCAGAACCATAAGTCGCTGTTAGCACGCGTTAATATCACAATATAATCCAGAACCATAAAGTCGCTGTTAGCACGCACGCATTAGGTTTTTCAAGATTATGATCCCTTTGACAAATTCGATGAGTAGAATACAATACAAAAAAAAAAAAAGAAAATTAGATTTTGAAATTCAAGGCAGGTTCTTTACATGTATTTCCATCAAATCGAAGGTGTAGAATTCATCTGTGATAGCCACGGACTTTTCTTTCCGCTTTACTATGTACCGGAAACTGGAGAGAGAATGCGTGGATTATCACATCAGCGTGCGTGGATATAGGTGTTGTGTGTTGAATGTTATTTCCGAGAAACGCAATTTCCCAGAAGGATACAAACGAAGATATAAATATTGTCAGCAGGCGCGAGCCGAACAAGTCGAATATTTACGCTCTTCAGTCGTACAAGAGCTATCGAAAGCGTAATATACAGTCGGTTGAGTGCGTAATAAACGTGATAAATCCGTAAAAATGTCTCGCGCGAGAAAGTTAAATTCAGTTGAAGTTACACGCGATATTGAAATTAAACAGAGAACATCATTCATTGACGAAAATGGGCAGAGCAGTTAACAAGAGTCGTGAAGTGATCATGAATTATAAAGTATAAAGTATAAAGATCTCGATAATTGTGGAGAAAGAAAAAAAAATTGTGGACAATCACAGTGTTCTAGCTCGACTGCGAGACAAATCGCAGAAAAAAAGAGGAAAATTGCAACGAAAACCTTGGTTAAAATAAAAGCATAAGCTGTTTGCAATTTTCAAAGAAACTTGTGTGTTTGTATGAATAAAAAATAACGAAGAATCGTATTTACTGGCGAGGAAAAGTTCAATTTGGACGGACCTCCATTACTATTATCGTGATTTACGGAAGGAGCAACAACTTTGGAATTGTCGACTCGCACCGAGGGGGGCGGCGGTATAATGATTTAGAGAGGATGGTTGCTTAGGTAAGAAGGAAAATTTATTAGAGGAAAATTAAATAGTGAAAAGTATATTGAAACGATTGACGAACAAATTGACACGTGTGCGTAAAATAATAAATGAGAAATAACTAATAATAAATAAATAATTTTCCAAAAACGTGAAAGCAGAAAAACGATACTTTGCAAACAAAAAATTTGCCCTCTTTTAGAATGGCCAGCCAAGTCTCCAGACTTCAATACTGTAGAAAATTATTGGGGCCAGAATGGAAGACAATTCGTAAATATTAATGAGTGGTAGAGCAGTGAGAAGAACTAGGTTGAAAAGTTATTAAAAAACTATATAAATCTTGAAAAATGTCAGAAAAGTGGCTCCCGTTATTAAATGCAAAGAAGGTCATATTCAGTATTAACCAGTTGATTTATAATATCGATTCGTACTCGTGGTACGGGTTAAGTTTTACTCGAAGAGGTAAATTGTAAACCTATGAAATTGCAATTCAAATTTTAAATTTAATGATCTGTTGAACTGAACAACGATGAATAAAAATTGTACATAATGTTTCGCTATTTTAAATACTCTAAATTTCAGTAAGCAATCCATCAAAATTGAAAAGAAAATCGTAAGGCAAAGGATCAAACGATCATCAGACTCGTTTGTTTCGTTTCTGTTGACTGTCTTCCACGAAATTTGCTGTCATTTTGACACCCGCTAAATACCGTCATATTTCTACATTCTTTAGCAACGGAAAATGTATTGCGAAAAGTTTAATTTACATTATTCATACATGTCGATGAAAGCACTGGTGTTGAAGAATACACGTAAGAAAGACTTTATATTCATTGTTTAATAAAAAGAAATTTAATTTATCTTTCCCTCCCGCGTGTTTGTATATTTGCCTATCTATATTCATAAAAAAAATCTTTCCTTCTAAAAAAAAGAAAAAAAAAAAAATCCGCAGATGAAAAACGACGAACCAAAACCATCGAAATACAGGGTGGTCACTGAAAGACTAAATGATACGAAACAATAATAACTGACACGAACACATGTTTTTACAATTTTTTATTATTTTATTTGGAAATATAATTAGTGAATTCTTTTCAGTATTCTGTGTGCAATTTTTTTGGTATTATTTTATTTGGAAATATAATTAGTGAATTTTTTTCAGTACCGTGTGTGCAATTTATTTGGAAATATAATTAGTGAATTTTTTTCAGTATAGTGTGTGCAATTTTTATGAATTTTTCAAACCTTTCCAGTTTCTCAGTGGCCACCCTATATCAACCAGCGCGACACTTTCGATTTTACACTCCGTGCACCGTAATAACCCTCGCGCGAGGGCCATCTTTTTCGTCACGCGATCGATACGCGTTTCGCGATCATTCGGATTCTAACAAATCGGTAGTACAGATAGCTAGTCGACTTGTCGGTGTCGCGATCTCTGATCCTCCCTTTCGAGAGGCAGGGTGTGCTTAGCGGCGCTTATCTATCCCGACAGGGTTGGTTGATATCTGTGCGAGAATCTAGAAGGCGGAGTCCGGACCAATCTTCGCTGTTCGCGCCTCGTTCGTTTTCGTCAACCGGTTTGATCCCAACTTTTCCAGTCGCGCGGCGTGCGTTATCGCGTCTCGCGATCGACGCTGGGCATTAATCGAATCGCGCCGCGAGAAAACATGTTGCCCGCAGGGAAAGGAATTTCGAAATTCCGGTGAAACGATTTCACCAAGCTTAGAGTTGCGACTCTGTGTTTCTGGTGTTTCGACTCGATGGACTGGTTAATAGCAGTGATTACGCGACGGAGGACTGGTTTCCGAGATAAGCTCGTAACAGCTTCAGCTTTGGCGTGATGCATTAACTGCGCCAGGAATGATAGAGATCGACTCTGTTAGCTGGATAAATGCTAGATGAGCTAGATATTGGACGGTAATTTATTTCAGTGTAAACAGGTTCCGTGAATTTTCTTTGATATCTCTATCAAGCATTATACATATATACATATATTAACACGTCCAAGATCAGGTGTCAGATTACACTGAATCTGATAAATACACTTGATTTTTATTACCATAAAAATAACTATAATTTAACGTAAAAAATACACGTTCAATACTCCGTCTCGAATCATTTAACAATTATTAAAAATATTGTTCAAAATGTTGACCATCCAGTTGTGTGCAAAGTATTCTTCGAATTTAATTTTCTTCTATTGCTTGCTGCGAATCTTGGATTTTAATTTGCTCGAATACCACACCTTTAAATGCTCGAGACTTGTGTACAACTTCAGAATAAATAAATTCTTTTCAGATAAATGTTCCACCTCAAGTGGTGATTTTATTACGAAATTATTTTATTGTATAATTATCGTGAAATTATTATGTTTGTGATGGCAAACGCTGCCACATGTTATATCTTGTGCAAAAACAGTCGGAACGGCGTGTAATTATCAATTATTAGTTAAGTAAATGCGTACTCGACTGATTTTGAACTTTATTTTTCTCGGAAACGAGCTTCCCACGCAATTTCATTGCTCTTGATTTAACTATAGAATCTCCCTGACCCAATTTATAATATATATATATAACAAAAACTATAAGTAATTCGAAAACTATAAGTAACGTGAAAAAATGTTTCAGACGAAAATTGTAGGATATAGTATAATGATCTCGTAGCAACTATGCAGTGTCACGTTAAAATTTTTATAATGGATACTCTATATTCCATAGAGCATGCTTTTACAGCATATACTTACACCCGATATCCAAACGCTTTTCGAAACGCTATCTGCGCATGTATTTTTCATAAGGCGTTGCTGAATCATTATCTTTCAAAAAACTTGCCATCAGCATTAGCGTTACCCGTTAGTATGTACACCGCAGGGAAGTTGCTCCGTCTTATACGGCTTTATATGCCGGCTCTAAAAGAAGATTTTATATTTTTTCTTATCGAGACAGTTTCGAACCATGAAAAAAAAGTACAACGTCTCGAATTCTCGAAAACTTTCTTGAGTTTCGAAGTTTTTCGACTTTTCGAGTAACTCATCCGTAGTTGCACATTTTATTTATCTATTTAATCGGACAGCTCATTGAAGAACGAAAAGATACGTTAAAAAAGAGAAGAGAGAACAAAGAAAATGATGACATTAAAGTAAAATAAAACGAAGAAAACAACGATGAATGTGTTGATGTAGGACGTTAGTGTGGAAGACACAATATCATGTTATATTTATGGAAGAGGATGTTTTGTTTAATCGTAAAGATCATTAAAGAAGATGATTTTGTTAGATATAATAGATATCCTTGAATTGCTCGAGTTTAATTTTTTTGCAAATTCTGGACCTAAGAAAAGAAAAATCCTCAAGATATTTAGAAGTTGCACTTGTGTTACTAACATTCTTTATTTATTAATATTGTATCTTTTCCTATCTGAGTTTCAAGTACTTTGACTCACGAAAATGGTACTTTCTAGATTTCGAGGGATTTTGATAAATTTTTAATAATTCCAGTAAAAACCCAGGATATGGGGTCAAATTGCTTGAGATTAATTGATAAATTCTGGATCTAAGGAGAGGAAAAAATCCCTAAGATTTAAAAAAAAAGAAATCCTCAAGATATTTAGAAGTCGCACTTGTGTTACTAACATTCTTTATTTATTAATATTGTATCTTTTCCTATCTGAGTTTCAAGTACTATGACTCACGAAAATGGTACTTTCTAGATTTCGAGGGATTTTGATAAATTTTTAATAATTCCAGTAAAAACCCAGGATATGGGGTCAAATTGCTTGAGATTAATTGATAAATTCTGGATCTAAGGAGAGGAAAAAATCCCTAAGATTTAAAAAAAAAGAAATCCTCAAGATATTTAGAAGTCGCACTTGTGTTACTAACATTCTTTATTTATTAATATTGTATCTTTTCCTATCTGAGTTTCAAGTACTTTGACTCACGAAAATGGTACTTTCTAGATTTCGAGGGATTTTGATAAATTTTTAATAATTCCAGTAAAAACCCTGGATATGGGGTCGAATTGCTTGAGATCAATTGTTTTTATAAATTCTGGACCTAAAGAGAGGAAAAAATCCCTAAAATTTTAAGATCTAGAAGGCGCTTGAGTTTGAAAAACATTCTTCATTCACGTAGCGAATGATCCTTCGTTCGCTGATTTTCTAATCTGAGTTTCGATAGCTTCGAATCAGGAAAAAAAAAGCACAGATCTCTTCAAAACTTGAAACATTCTTGGGCGTCGAGGGATTCCGAGAGTGTAATGACAAATAAAACTTCCACGGTTCGACAGGAAAATATACACACACACACACTGTACTCGAAGCACTTTAGCCAAATGAGCTGATTAATAGGTGGCGCGTAATTTATTCAGCTTGTCGCCCGGTGTGGTAGTTCGCCCGCTCGCGAGTCACGAGTAACGCGGTGATTTTGAGGTCGGGGCGAAAGCTTCGGGTACTTGAATAAACGTTGTGTCGCGGTGGCGGAAGTTGGTTCAGAGGGCAGACGGATACGTTAGCGAAGCAGAACAGAGCGACGGAGAAGGTAAAGGGACCTTCGTAGAAACGATTCGAGACTCGTGCATCGTGAAACTCAACAGAGCGTATATCGAGTCGAGTCGAGTCGAGTCTCGATACTGGCCGCGCGTATCGATTTCGCCCGGGTTTATATAATACATGCCATCGATAACCGATTCCACGTGGCTAGGAGGTGACTTCGATGTAGCGACTCAGACGCGACCGCGAGCTGTTTGCCGCCAATTCTGCTTCGAAGAGCAATTTTCTAGCACCGCGAAGATTGATACCCGGGGAGGAAGGTTCCCGGTAGGTACTTCTATATTTGAATCCTCGCCGTTGTGTTTCACGATCGAGGTCGATCTGTTGGCGATCGAATTTCGTAGAGATCGTAGGAGAAACAGAATACTGATTTGCATGATATAGTGAAGGAGGTGAAGAAATTTGTTACTGTCCTTTATCTTATTTTATATACTGCGACGATAAAATAGTTGAACGATAGATAAACTATTTGAGAGAGGAAACGAAGGAATTTGTTACTATTTTTTATCTCATCTTTTATATTATGATAATGAAATTTGGACGATAGGATAGTTGAATAATGGATAAATTAAAAATAGATAATATTTGCAAAATATAGTGAAGGAGAAATTTGTTACTATTTTTTTTATCTCATCTTATATATCGCGACAATGAAGTTTCAACGATAGAATAGTTGAATAATAGATAAATTAAAAATAGATAATATTTGAAATATAGTGAAGGAGACGAAGAAATTTGTTACTATTTTTTTATCTCATCTTATATATTGTGACAATGAAATTTCAACGACACAATAGTTGAATAATAGATAAATTAAATAATAAATAAATTAAAAATAGATAATATTTGAAATATAGTGAAAGAAACGAAGAAATTTGTCACTGTTCTTTATCTTATTTTATATACAGTATACAATAAAATTTCAACGATAAAATTGAAAACCGTGAAAATTTTGATGAAAAATAAGGCGTGATTAAATAATTTTTAACACGTCGTTTTTGTTTCTATGAATATTTTAGAACAATCACAAATATTAAAATGAGACACTTTTAAATTAACATTTAAATTAAATAGTATCATTATCTAGATTTTTATCTATTTTGAAATAGATAATATTAAACTAAAAAATACGCTTTGGTCGTACTTTATTGTAATGCAATACACACAGGCAAAAAACAAATGTACAAATTGATCAACGTGTGTTAATTGCGCAACACTTCAAAGAGACTGAATCTATCTAGAATTTTAAAATAGACAATAAAGAAGATAAAAAAAATAATAAAATAATAAAATCTCGGAGAAGTTAGATATTTTGTCCTACAGGGAAAAATGTGTAAGTTTCGCGCGTTGATTAACATGTGTCAGTTACGAATTGCGCAACGTTTTCAAAGAGACTGAGAAATAAAATCGTCGTTTCTCTTTCGATTTCTCTCCCGTTTCTTTTCATTCGCTTTAAAGAGCGAAGGAGGATTACGTTAGATTTCAACTCGATATCGACCGCCACGGAAAATTACACGTTCCTTTGTCGTCTGGTTAAGTGACTAGTTGCATTAATTCTGATCGCGTGCAACAGACTTTGTATATTAACAAGCAATGAGCGTTATCGTGGAAATGTACTACGAACGTGTACACTGTGTCGAATGAACCGGTTATATATAACTTGGAGTTGTACGTATTAATTTAAAATCGATCGGTCGCACCGCCGCATATTTCGCCGATGATGAAATTTCACAGGCTGTTTAAAAATTATTCTCGACTTAACTAGGACGTTTCTGTATTAGAAGGAGACGCACGGTCGACGCTTGATTGCCATTTTTTTAAACTACGAAACGCCGGGTTCAACAGTTTACTGTTTCTAGAAAATTGTGAGACGAGATGAGAAACGTCGATATATCAAAGTTAAACAGTTGTGCAGCTTCAGAGCTCTCTATTTCGCAAATTAAAACTGAAACGTTAAACGAAAATTTCTTGCGTGTTTGTGTCGTAACTTGCATCGAAGCTTTAAAACCGAACGAACGACCTCGCCAAGCCAGTACATAAACGCGACGCACGGGCAATTTGTAACGAAAAGCGGGTAAAGGTATAGGGCGAAGCGTGCGATAGTTCCAATTTTTACAAACGTGTTTTTTCTTTTTTTTTTTTTTTAGTTTAAATTGAATTTTCATGACAGGCGAGTGAGTATCACCATCGAACAAGTTAAAACCTTAACAGCAGTTGCTGGTGGTTTTTGTCAAATTGAACAGTTATCCGTTACAGGCGACCTAACGGTACATCAAACGAACGGCGAGGGCCGACAATCGACGCAGAAACACTACACGATGCGAGCGCGTATTTTTTTTCTTTCATTTTTTTTTTTTTTTAAAGAATTCGGTAAATTTTATTAAAAAAAAAAAAAAAGAGTAACAGTCGACTGGTTTACACTCTGATTCTCAGATTTCCAAATATAATGGTGCACGTAAAGTAAAATCGAGATGTGCGTTTCGATCGAAAAATGGTGGTTCTAAACCTTAGAAGAAAGGAGAAGTGAGGCGAAGCACAGCGGAAACGCGGTTCGATCGTATTTACGTTATCAGACGGGTAATCGGCGACACGGCGATTCCGCAACAGAGTCCATTGTCTTCGATCTAGCAGTTTAAAATTGATTACGCTTTGAAAGGCTGCACACTAGGGTGGTGGGGGGGCGGTGGAGGAGGGCGGAGAGCCCTGAATCGCGACGGCGACTTCCGGCCCGGGGGAAATCGAACGACACGAACGATACATCCGGCGGAGAAGATGGCGAAGGATTATGAGACTTTCAATACGGACTGGCCATTGTTACAAGCAAGATCGTTAACTTCGTAATGACACAATTGATAAGGAGGCTGGTTCGCGTCCCGTGAGCACACGGGTCACTGCCCTCCGGAGGAGCACGTTCTATTACGGTTCAGTGGTTCTCACGTGCCGTTTTCTTTATTCTCGCAACAGCCGTCGGGACTTGTTCGTCTCGTTTTGTTTTCTCCACGCGATACAACGCGAACGAACCGTCGTGAAAAACTGGAGAACCTCCTTCTCTCGCGATCGAGTTCATTGGCACGTGCTGTTGCAACAGTCGCGTTAATTATTCCAACTTCTCACTGTTGCTTCTGGCATGGTTACTTTCTTTCTGTTATCACCGATAGCCGGGAGGAAGCCGCGGAAGCATTGAATTTTTACATTTTTACATTTCTTTTTTTTTTTTTTTTTTTGATTTTTAAAATTAACCTTTGGGGATTTTTGATTGTTTTTTGGAAGTTTTAGAATTTCTGTAAGTGGAACTTAACCTATAAATAAAATCTACAAAGTCGTGATTCCACTCTTTCAACTTTGCAACTTGGAAAAGATCGATTTCTAGAGACTGTCGGAAATTTCTAATTTAACGTTTGATACGCCCCCATTTTTTTTTTTTTTTTTTCTTCTGTCGTCTCCGTAATAACGCATCAAGATTGTAAACGTATTTAAATTTTTGACTACTGGGTTACAAATCGCCATTAACGTTAAACAACAAAATGCTGCTGTACAAAGTAGCTATAATATCCATCCTATGGTAACTATGGGGGTGTGCCAAGAAATCTAACGTTGACATGATACAGAGATTTCGAAACAAAGCATTTGGGAACATAGCAGCCGCACCATGAAATATCAGCAACTCCACAAATACCTATGTATCAAATATGTTCGAGACTACATTAAACAGTATGCCAAGACACACAATAAACAGACTAACACCCCAACCAATTGGCAAACAAACTATTCAACACCGAAGACAACACACGAAAACTAAAAAGAACGAAACATTATTTAATAACTAAAAAATAAATAAAAAAATACACTATTGTGTTACTATCGTAAAAGGGCACACAAAAATACTTCCCTTCCACATGGTATTTTTAACCTAATGTATCAGAATGTAACTGATAGACTCAAATGAGTCTGGTGTAGTTTTCTTTGTAATAAAAAAAAAATTAATTATATTGGTCGTTTATAAATACAGAGGAGATGGAACTCTTGTCGCTGAAAATCTACACGAAAGTAAAAATTCATCCGGTCGATCCCCGGAGAAATTCTTCGGCGATGAGGTTCAAGTTTGTAGACAAAGAGGCGGGAGCCTTCTAAGATGAAAGCTAATAGGTTAAGTCATCGTGCACGGTGCTAACGGCATGATGGATAGAAGTTAAATCCTCTTTGAAAGTTAACACGTCATATAATCTTGACCCAGGGCTTTCAGTTGTTAACCTCTTGCCTCTTTGTTTTCGCTGTTTGATACAACTTGCCGGTTCATTTTCCCTGCGAAGCACTTTGTTCTCGTTAAAACTTCATTAATTTGATTCATCCGCGAAATGCTCGCGCCGCGGCAAGAAACCGCCACCAGAACATACTTCATCGTTACAACGAGTCTTTTGACTTTCTTGTCCGGATTCCCCCGTAGCTGGATCATTAACTGCTTAGCACCGGTGGAGTTATGCTCGCATGTCGCTGTTTTAATTAAAGTCCCCTCGACAACGTTGTAATAAATTACCTTTATTTCCACCGGCTTTCCCTGTTTATCGAACCCGCCGCCAGAGTTCCCAACGATACGTTTAATCAACGCGGGTTAGAAAGTCAAGAGCAGCTTAAAATTTACGATCGTTCCATATAGCAGGTGCGTAGCACGTATTTTATTTGGTCACCTTGATCTTTAATCGTCTCGCCACGATCAAAGATCATTGATACGACTTCGACTGATTGGTATATTACTTTCAACAGCCTCGGTTCCTAATTTCGAGCGACCTTGAGTAATATACGAACAGACTCGACCGCTGGTATTGGGCATTTGTTGTGTAATCTTTAATTAACCTTGAAATTACTTTGGAAGAAGTTAAATGACTTTCTCAGGGCGGAGAGAAGACTTCTTCGAGGAGACTTCTTTTAAAACAGTAGAAGCCGATGCTGCGGCTCGTCATCTCGGTCTGGCGAAGAAATTTATTTCACTCGCATTCGTATTCCATAAACTTCCCACTCTGTAGCAGAATTGCAGTCAGACTCGAATTCATATATAGTGGTTCTATTTTCATATTCGAAAGCCGCGAAATTATTCAATCGAGCTCAGCTTTCGGACCGAAAGGTCCCGAATGCAATATTCACGTTAATTTTATTCGCGATTCAACCACGTTTTAGAAATTCGCTGTTCTTTTACCCAGTTTCATTAGCACGAGCGTAATTACTCGTTAAAATCGCTGGCGCGTACTGATTGACGTTATTGTACGCCGAAATCGCTATATTCTAGTGTATTTCATAATTATATCTTGCACAGGCTATTTATTTACAATATACATTTCGTTATAATATATAATTATTGACTTCTTTTTTTTTTTTATTTAACTGTCATATTTCAAATTAGAGCCTTTTCTTTTTTCTTTTTTTAATAATAATTCCAATAAAATAATTTATAATCCAATGATAGTTCAATAATTTCAATAATAATTTATAAAATGTATAACAATGACTTTAAAATAGTTTCTATACTAGATTTCAATCATTCTACTCTTACTCACACTTGACTCATAATTATATAACTACCGCATAATAATTCCAATAAAATAATTTGTAATCCACTAATAATTTATAAAATATATAACAATAACTATAAAATAGTTTCTAGATTTCAGTCATCCCAGTCTTATTCACACTTGACTCGAGATCTCAATGATTACTGCAATAATAATTCCAATGAAATAATTTATAATCCAATGATAGTTCAATAATTCCAATAATAATTTATAAAATGTATAACAATGACTGTAAAATAGTTTCTATACTAGATTTCAATCATTCTACTCTTGCTCACACTTGACTCATAATAATTCCAATAAAATAATTTATAATCCACTATAATTATAAAATATATCATTCATAAAATAGTTTTTAGATTTCAGTCATTCCAGTCGTATTATCCACAATAACTCCAATACAATTCATAATCCAATAACAATTCAATAATAATTCAATAATTCCATAAATTATAAAATAATTTACAATTGTCAATAATCTCCTCGAAAAAGAAGTTACCAAACAAAGTTACTCGCAATCATCAGAAGTACAATATCCGCAAACCGATTTGGGAACCGCGCGAAACCGCTGTCTTTCAATCCGATCACTCGTTGATCCGTACTTTTACACTAATCCGTATAATTTATGCATCGATCGGCGGTCCATGTCGAGCTTCAACGTGACACGTGTCATCGGCGGATAGAGTTGCTGGTCCATGTTCGGCCTAGTCGCCCGGCAATCTCCCGCATACTCCCATACATACGGGATCCTCCTTGGGATCCTCCCGCAGTTGCGGGCGGCTCGTCGTTCCGCAGGACACAATCTGGTGCGGCGGTGTCGAGACGTCTACCTCGGCGACCGCGATTTCAGCACGTATCCGCGGCTGCAAATTGCATTTTGCCAGGGGCGGGTGGGTGCACGGCGCGATTATGTGCACGTGGCCCGTACAAAGGCGTATTCAGGGACCGCATTATGTGTCGGTCTCTCGCATCCGTCGACAACGCGGCAGCGTGTCGCTGGAAACACGAATACTGGAATACCGGCTCGGTGCGTTAGACGCGGGCTGCACGGATCCGTGGATCCACGAGTGGCCGGTGGCGATGATGGCGACCGGATCGACCTGGTTTCAATGGATTCCGAGGGCGACGTTCTTTTGTGCGATTCTCGCTTTGGGATTCGATACTTGTTGCTTCCTTGCAACCAGCAACTCTCCGGCGGCTGGCTGCGTTTATTGTGCAACGTTCTCACTCACTCTCTCTCTCTCTCTGTTTCTCTCTGGCGAGTCAATGACTCCGTGAAATTGTGCGAACCGCCGCGCGCACGTTGGCCAACGAGCTGCTGGGGAATCGCCCCGGCTAATACCGATATCGCGATATTAACTCAATCGTGCCACCTGTAAGCGCGCCACGTACACCGAATGGTAACGTGCCTCGGGTTTCGTTGGTAAACGACGAGGCTGAGGTGTCGTTTCGCTCGTCGTCCCAAGATTACCTTCGATTCTCGAGGTGGCCAGGTATTATCGTCGTTGTTCGGATATTGCTCGGTGAGAGACGGTCACCATTGCGCGTTCGTTGAACCTCCAGGCCGTGTGGAACGAGATTTAGGCAAGCAAGATGCGTTTATTTTATTCCATCGCGAGCAAGTGGGAGAGGAAGCTCTGATAGGAATTTCAGAGAGGAAATGGGTGATGGAAGAAACACCGTACACTTTCACGTATTTTATTGTCGATGTTTATATTTATCAAAGATCAAAATAATGAATATCCAATATTTCTTCTTTCTTCTTTTTTTTTTTTTAAGCCGGTACATACATGCAAATTCGTAGTTCAGACGTGGTACAGTATACAGCCTGAAATTGAATAAAGTTCATATCCGCATTCAGTTTCATTTGAATAGCCGATGAAAAAACAAAATGCGGCTCGCTTTCGAAAGCAATAACGCATCGGAGGCAACGCGGCGGTATTTCCGTTGCGATTTAATACGCCAAATATTTAAATACATATATGGGGTGTTTCGTAACTTGTGAAACCCACTTCGGGAGCTGATTGTACGCCTAAAAATAATGGGAAAAAAGTCATATAAATATATGTCTGTTTTCGTGTATGAGATATAATGAATTGTCTGTTTTAATTATTTTTACAAAAGATGCTCGAAATGACCACGTTGCATTTGAAGACAAGCCTGCACGCGTCTTGTCATTCATCTGGTTACTCTCTCTATCGTTCCTGGTGTTTCTCGAATTTGTCGGAAGCTTTGCTCTATTCTATTTCCTAGTATTTCAGCATTTTCAAAACGATGTTGCGTATACAATAGATTTTAAATGTCTCCACGAATGAAAATCTAATGAGCAGGCCATGCAATAGGACCTCCACGACCAATCCATTTATTTGCAAAGTGTTGAGTTAAAAATTGCCTAGCCACTCGGTTAAAATGCGGGGGAGCTCCATCATGCATAAACCGCATACGAATAATCTAATATCGTCTTGGAACTTCCTCTAATATTTCGTGTAGACACGTGCTCAAAAAATCAACGTACTTTGTGCCTGTTAGTTTCCCATCAAGAAAAAAAGGTCCAATTAAAAATTTATCAATTATTCCTGCTCATACGTTTAAACTAAACTGATGTTGATGTCTTGAATGCACAATAACGTGTGGGTTTTCTTCATCCCAATTATAATTATTATGAAAATTGAATATATACTATCCCTGGAAAAACTAGGTTACTAGAGTTTGCTCTGTTTATGAAATTCATTATATCTCATAAACGAAGACAGATTGGACATATATTTATATGACTTTTTTTCATTACTTTTATCCGTACAATCAGCTCCTGAAGTGGGTCCCACGAGTTATGAAACACCCTGTGTATATATATATATATATATATACACCCAAAATACGCACGAGTGTGTCTTTTGTCTGTGCGCGCTGTATTAACCGAGTATGCCGAAATAAATAAAAAAAAGAAAGAAATTGTAAAATTCCGTCTCTCATTACCGAGAGACCACGTCGTTCCATTTCAGACATTTGCGTTTCAGTCAACGACCACTAAATAAAATCCCTCTAGCCTCAGCTGTGAGAAACGTGCAGCCCCGCGACTAACGTTGGCTAACGTAGGCTAACGTATTGATTGAACGCGGTAATATCGTAATTTATACCGGGGCGCGGTGGCGCGAAGCTCGAAGCTGACGCAGCGAGCACGCGATACGCGCGTACCTCAATTTCTTCGGCGATGTAGAAGGAGCGAAGAGAAGGGGGGGGGGGGGTTAATATTTGTAAATTATAACCGGGCGGATCGCGCGACGTTCGCCAGCTGCTCAAATCAAATATTTAAGCCCCGGAGAGTGCTGAATGTCTGACTAGGCGAGAGAGAAAGAGAGAGAGAGAGAGAGAGAGAGAGAGTGAGCGTTCACTCGTTGCGTGAAAAAGCAGGGCGAGGGGCCGAATTGCTCGTGGTCCCGCGCGGAAACATGCATAATGCGGATTTAACCGCGCGGCCGGAACAAGCTTTTCAGAAGCTTCCGTCGCGGACGGTGTCGCCTATCGATCTCCGCCGCTCTCGTCGCCAAATTCAAATCGACGCCGACGTGGAAATTGTAATTTCGTCCCGGCGAACTCGTATTAAATCGCCCTGCGTCCGTTTGCCCACGCTTTTCCGCCGGGAATCAACGCTTTTCCTCTCGGAGCCGCTCACGGACGTATCAACCCTTTGCACTCGTCGTGCTTAAATCTAGCGAACAGCTCGGATCTCCCGCTTTTTATAATCTGCTGATATAATTATAATGAACGTGTATACATTTGATGTAGCATAATGGCAATATGTGATAGTATAAAAGAATTTGAGAATTCATAAACTACACTTCTCACGTTGCTTCTTACAAAAGTTTGAAAAACGATGGTGGATGTATTACTTTTCCAGAGATTATACTTGTTCTGTCAAACCTGTAACGTTGATGGTTCCTTTAAATTTAAACGACGGATCACACGTTTAAATTTAAAGCAACACGTTGGAAAGGTATAATCAACAAAATTTAAATTGTTAAATTCGAGAGACTATTTCCTATGTCATTTTATTTGAAGTGATGAAGCTTCGTGAACAAATTGCTGGTAGATGACACAGAAAACGTCTGTCGAGTGCAAAGGGTTAACACAGAATGAGTGCCAAATCTTTCGTCGGTAATTTTGAAATTGCTCGATAATTTCAATATCCGCTGTGCAAACGAATAGAACAAACACGTGCGTCGTGAAAATTTCAATTTTCCGAGAGTTATGTTCCGGACTGTTCAAATCTATCTATAAAGCGCGGTCTATTTTTATTAGACGTATTAATATGATCTCCACGAGACTTGTTCCCAATATTCCGGATGAAAGTTTCTCATTCAACGTTGCCTTTTAATCCACTAAACAGAGGGATTAAACTTACTCGTTTTCTTCCTCGCGTTTTATCTCCCATGAAGTTGGAATCTCGTTAATGGACAAATCTCGTTTTGTACCGTAGAACTTTTTATTAACTCACAATTATTAATTATTTTCTTTTCTTTTTTTTTTTTTTTAAACATTTGAAAGAAATAATTTTTAAAACGTAGTGAAAAAGTCATGTTTTAACTGAAACTTAATTTAAAATCAATAAATAAATTAAATAGTTGTTGATTTTTTGACGTTTTATTGAAAAAAAACAGATAGGTCGGGTGAAACTTTTAGTTTATATTAGAATACAAAATGGAGAGAGGATAATCGGTCGAACCATCGTCTCGACGACCGAAACGGTCCATCCATTAGAATTTCGGACTTACTTAGCCAAGATAAATCGCTGTTGGTTTCACGTGCACGGTGACTCGTCTCCAGTTGTCAATGAGCCGAGTCGCTCGTTTGGTTATCCGACCGTGGTGCACACGCGCTCAAGCTTTTCACGTTTTTTCGACCCCCGACCGTAATTATCCTCGGTTGTTTCGCCTGCCACGCGTTCTCACCGGCGTTTCGACACGGTTCCATCCCACGAAATCACCACACGCGCGGGACTCGGACTAACGCTCTCTGTTGAGAGCCAGCAGCCGCCCTTAGACCGGCTAATTCTAGCCGGTGTTCGCGTGCGAATCGGCGTTTACATCGTTTCGCTCTTAACACGGCACCGGCCGGCCTGGCACGAAAAATGGCATTCATTTGAATAAATCGCGGCCGAGGCCGCGTTCAAAATAAAATGGCGGGAAGGGGGGGGGGGGGGGGGGGGGACTTTAAACGCGACCGAGAGGAGGGAAACAGTGGCGGCCGACGGATCGACACGATCCACGGAATAAACCAGTGGCAATATCGGTCGAACAAGTTGCCTTCCCGCAGAAATTGAAAATCCGCATTCTACTCTCGCACGCGGTATAAACGTTCCTTATTCGCTTGCTCTGCCAGCGTCGTTGAAATACCTCGCACGTTGTCCGATCGTCGACGCCGCTGTTTACCGAGAAACGAAAGTCTCGGTGAATTCGGGATGTTGCCAGCGCCCTGAACACCGCCAGCCACGCACGGATCCCGGGGAAAATTCGCCTCCGTAACTTCGCGTACCTGGCTTCCTCTTTCTCTCTTCTTTTCACACACACACACACACGCACACACACACGCTCAGTCTTCCTCTATCGTTCGCTTTGATCTCCGAGTATTTGCGAATATGCACGCAAATTCACGCGCGTACCTATACCAACGCGCCGCGCCCTCCGCGCTTCGAGCGGAGGCAGAATTCGCGGAATTAGACGGCACCAAGGTGTACACGCGTGCTCCCGTTGCTGATGGCTTTGCCGGCTGCATGCACGATCGACCAACCTGCAAAGAGATCCCTGATGGAAGTCTGAAATCTTCAGGGGAATAAGATGAAGCTCTTTTGTGTACGTTCGTTTCGAGATTTCACTTGCGTATGCATACGATGCGATTTCCCTCGTTGCCTATCGTATTACGTGTAATATTGTTTGGTTGGCTGCGAAAGTAGCTGCGTTTTTTTGGGGGGGGGGAGGGTGTATGTAAATGAAAGACGATTTATTAGGCAATATATTTGGCCAGCAGTGAAATTTAACAAACGAATTCTAACACCATCGTAGTTTCAAGCTTTCTTTGCCATACTGCTAATTTTCAGGTAATTCGTATAGCGAGTTTATTTCCTTTTCGGTAATAATACACCAAGATACGACGAGAATGTTCCCTTGTTGATTTTCCACTTTGAAATCGACGCCAAACAAACAGCTGTTAATGAATGCTTGACAAAATAAATTTGACTCAGTTTATTCAAACGTGTCCAAAACTGGTATATATAAGAAATCATGACGGTAGCCTTTTTTTTTAAAACTCATGTCGAAATTGATAAAAATTGTGTATGAATAATTTAAAAAATTTGTCGTTATCACGTTACATTATTTTTTTTTTTTCAAATAATTTTAAAGGTCTATTACGTCTTATAAAAATAAAACGAAAGAAACGAATATCACTGCTGCGACGAGTACTTTAAAAAGAATGCATCAATCTCTACATTTAACTTCAAATTGATACACTTTACAAAACTTGTACAAAAAATATTTCACTCGACGTCAAATTTTTCAGATAATACACTTCTTGAATATATTTATTCAATGATTTTTGAATTCTAAATTCTCGGCTGGCTGCTGTTATTTACCGATATTTACAAACTGCGTCATTTCTATGAACCCCGAAAGTTTGAACGATCTCTTAGCGTGCACTGAAAAAATACACACTCCAACCGCTCTTTGATCTCCCCCGTTTCGAAATTTTATTGTAAGCAAGCACGCGTCTGATTGCGAGTTCGTAGCAACAACCAACGCTGGCGGATGCAAAGAGTTACAAAGTTTTATCGTCCTTGGAAAAACTGTACCACTTGGAGGATGACCTAATCTTATCCTCGAATTCTGGTTAAATCGCGGCCGAAATTGCTATACGGGATAGATCGTAAGCACGCAATACTCTGAACACAGGCGCTCGCTACCATGTCCGGTGTTTCATATTCTGAATTCGCGGTCATGGCATTCGTATATGTGTATACTTTGTATGTGTACTGATGATACTGTAAGGGAAGCGATTCTACTTGGAGAATTGATGAATGAGAAATCAATTCGTCCATTGAGTGTCTTTCACTCACGTTCGTCCATTGTGTGTAATGATTAGTTGATAATTTCTCCATCGCTAATTTATTACGATATTCACAAGTGTAAAATATAAAGTATAATGTAATAGTATGAACTTTCATTTGTGTGAATTTATCGAGAGACAAATAATTTATAGAATTTGGATCTTTTCTCTGGTACTGACTTTTTGTTTATACAGGGTGTCGTGAATTGAAACGATCAAGAAGAAGAAGAAAATGTTATATAAAGTGAGGAAACACCTTTACAGAATTATAAACAAATATTGTACGTATGAAATAGACGACTACGCATTTTTTCTTTATCATTTAACTTATCGAGTACTTTCAACAGAAGTAACTAGTGCCGAGTTGAGAGTTAAAAACGTAATTTTATTGAAAGTCAGTAAAATTCTCTGAAACTTTTTACTATTCGCCGATATCGAGCTTCTTTTCGATGAAATCGAAAATTATTTTTTATCATATTATTTTATAATTAACGATAAAATTATTTGCACATGAAACACACATGTTTCCTGTGTACGATATTTGTTCATAGTTCTATTTGGTATCGAATCTTATATGTCATTTTATTCTTCCTTTTGCGTATAGATCAAGCCCTCGCAGTTCGGGAGTTTGTTTAACCGGATATCGACTAAAATTAGTTTCAAATAAATGAAACATTCTACTAATAATAGCACACAAATGATCGTACCATAATAGCACAAAAATAATCATTTTCTTTTTCTGTTTCAGGTTAGTATGCTGTTTCGTGTCTGAAACAAAGTCGCGCGATCTAATTTCCCAAAATTAGATCATCGCTTCCGACGATTTCCGACGATCGTGGATCCTCGCGTAAGCAGACGTTTCTCGAAATTACGAATATATTCTAAACTGTAATCCGTTTTGATATAGTTGCGAATGGTATCGAGTGGAACTGCACGTTAAACCACAGTGCCTCGTTATTCTTTCATCACGTACACGGTCAACACCGAGTTAACTCCGTTTAATTTCTTGTTAAATACAAACACACAGCCGGGATTTCGAAATATTACCGAGCCGCGTGTCCGCCGCGGTACGCAATTTATCCGAATATTCAGTTAAAACGAGTAGATTAATCTTACCAAAGGGAACGCCGCGGACGATTCGCGGTGTAAATCATTTTTAACCTCTATGCCCTGCGTAACAAGCTTCGAAAATGAGCTTAACAGAGCCACGAACGTTCGTTCCTCTCTCTCTTTCTAGTCATTCTCCCATCTCTCTTTCCTTTTTTCGCATCTGCTTCACGCGCGCAGTGCGCCAATTCAACGACGAAAAAAAAAAAAAATAAAGAAATACATATTTTCAGGGGAAAAAGCCTGTCTAAAGCTACGCGTTGTAGTCAATTAGGGGGGTTAACAATACCAGTCAATAACAAACAAAATGTCATTTTAAATGTTTCCGATAACGCGCGTCGACGCGTTTTATTTAATTAAAATTTTATAAATCACGCGCGGCCCCGTTCGTCAACTCTCTCTCTCTCTCTCTCTCTCTCTCTCTCTCTCTCTCTCTCTCTCTCTCTCTCCCAGTTTTCTCTTTCAGTTCTCGTGTCTCACCTCCCTTGGATGCGTCAATTAAATCCGACAGTAAATTAATTGCGTGGTTTTTTCCACGACTTGCTCTGAACGTCTCGGAAAATTCAAAGGTATTCATTAAATTACGTCGTTAAGATTACGGCGAAAGTTCGTTCGTTTCCCTTCTTCGTAATCGGACACGTTCCACAGTCTTCATTTAAAACAGAGGTGGCTAACTGACGGCCTGCGGGCCCTTGCCCCTACTTTCCTGAGCGCTATCCCCTCCACTGCGTGGTCACAATACTCACGTTAGGTACAAATTGTTTTCTTTACTGTAACTGGAAATTAATTTGTATGGTTGTCTGCTGTGGCGAGACGGAATGAACCCCTCTTAAGCGTCTAATTGGAATCGAAAATGGATACTTAAGAGAGATGGCGTATTCTGCGGATTGGCACCGAAAGTAAGAGTGGGCATGAGCGTCAATTATTATATCGATTGTAAAGAAATTTAACGTTTCAACATTTTATTTAATCTTAATATATATGTAATATAATATATATATAATACATTTAATATATATATATATACACTTTTAAACTAAATATAAAAATAAATTATAATATTTATAATAATTATATATATTAATATATTAAATATAAAATAAAATATTAAATATATATTAATAATTATAATTTATTTCTATATATAAATATAGAAATAAATTATAATATTTATAATAATTATAATATTTAAACTGAATACATTTAATATATACATATACACTTTTAAACTAAATACAGAACTAAATTATAACAAAGCAACAATTATCGAATGATTGTAATTGATCTAAATATCTCGAAAATTTATTGAAACTTCTACAAAAAGTGGTCGTTGATCAATAATTATCGATGATTGAATGGAAACCTTGAACAAAGGTCTCGTTACATTTTCATCAGTATTAAATTAACGATACACATAGTATGATTCTATAATCGCGTTAATACATATAAATTGGACGTGCATTTGTTATTTAATATAAAATTTGCCTAACTTTGATCGATATGCGTCCGAAACAGTCATAATGTGCCGAAATATCGATGTCATATATATCGCTTGTTTCGTTTCACGTTTCACGCTGCCGCACGATAAACTAGCGTAGAGTGGGGACAGTACCAATTCCAAGATTTAGTGGGGATCGCGTCGGACGCCTAAGTGGGCACTATTGTAATTTTTGTGGTAGGGGCAGCTGGTGCGTATCACTGATTTAAAACGAGGACGCGGGTTCTCCAGGACCACGTGGTTTCTCCAGTACGATCTCTGGAATTCGTCGTAGGGGACACGATTCCACAATGAGCGACCATTCGCGTCGGATATTCTCTTCCATGAACGCGACGAGACGTCGTTCAGGAAAACATGTGGTAGAGAGCCTTTTCAAAGGGACGGAGTTCAAGTAGGACGTAATCAGACGAAAGATTGAAACCGGTCAGAAACGCGAAACTGAATTAACGTTGAAGTTCTCGCCGCTGATTCACGAGAATATGGGATGGCAAAGATTTCCTTGTTAAATAACGCTTGAAAGTACCTTACGAAAGTCATTTGTCCTTTGTAACTCGCAAAGATAATAGAACGGCGAATAGAACGAATTCTTGGTATTCTTGACATTTGTCGCTGTATTACGCAGGGAAATGAGAATCGCGGAACGGCGTCTAACTTGATTTGGATTCCCATTATGTTATTCGCTCCTTAAGCGGTACCGTTCTTCTCTTCCGTTATTATTATCACGACGTAATAGCACGACACGGTGTCTTTCCATTGTTAATTTCAATATCATCGATATCATATATCATTCATTTAACCATTGTCACACATCTAACAACAAAATATTCATTCATCCAACACCTTCGTTTTTTTATCCATATAATAATAAGTCGAATATGAATCCTTGATCCATTATCCAATATTTCGATCATTTGCGTCGCTCATTATCAGTCTCATTCGTACAGAGCATGCGCATTACCTTCAGAAAAATCCACCACAAATATATTTGTTAAACGCTTGCGCTGGCAACTGATTGCGGACCATAACGAGTGACCAAAAACCAATACACAATAATTCGTCGCTTTCTTTTCTTGAATTCGTCGGTATGACGTATCACTGGATAGAAATTACTGTGAAGTAATAAATATTTACTATTTGTTTTGCCTAAAAAAATATATATATATATATACTTAAAACTCAAGAAATATCACAATTTTGAGACAAAAAATTCTCGACGTGCGCGACACGTCACTCCAGCGAGCAAGAGGTTAAAACACCTAAAATAAAGTCTGATGGATAAATTATCCACGGGGCAAGAAATCCATCCCTGAAATCGCAGCACGAGCGAGTATTGTTCGACGAATTTCGTTATTGAATATTAATCCTCGTCGGCTGCTACCCGGAGGGCACCGACAGGCTCGTTATTTTTTTGAAATATCGACGCGGGGGCCTGGCTCGAACGCGAAATCCTTCTCTTGACAATCCTTCGACGGGTCGAAGAAGAAATAAAGAAGGAAGCGAGTTCGTGCAACACGACGCTTGTCTCGAGAACGAGCATGCACGAGCCGAGCGTATTAATGGATCGTTCGTTTTAACCATTACGCAACGGGGGGGGAGGAAGAGGAGGAGGAGGAGGATGAGGAGGGGGAGGAAAAGCTGTCGCGAGTGAATAATAGCCCGGCTTCGCCCTTCCCACTCATTTTCCGCCATCTTTCCATCCGACGGTGGAAACACGGCGGATTAATCGATAGCCGGCAAGTGTTTTCCTTTATTCGCGGCGAATCTGCCCGCCTTGCTCGATTTAATTGATTGCGGACGGTGAAGAAACGGCGCCGCGCGAGGCTGCCCTCGATTATATAACGGTGTAACGCTATATAACACACCTCGGAATTATTCATGTCACGTAGCGCGCGTTTTATGCGGTATTGACGCCCTGCACCTCCCCCCGCTATCGTGTCTTTTCTCCTCTCGTTTCTCCATCTGGTTGCCTTCTGTCTCCTCTCGCGAGACGGGAGAGAAAAAAAGAAACGAGGAAAAAAAAGAAAAAAAGAAAAAAGAAGAAGGAAGAAGGAAAACGCGCGCGCGAAATGCCTCGCGCAAGTGAAGACCGTGCACGATTTTATATTCGCGTAATAGGGTGTAGCTGGCGGCGCGCGGCGGAGCCTGTTGGAGCACCGAGACGGGCTATTGGATTCTCTCCCTGATTAATTTTATCGTCCCGAGGAAATTTGCGGGCGTTAACGATAATGGAGTTGCTTCCGCCGCTATTATGTTGTGATCGTTCGTTCCCCGTTGGTTCCCTATTTCCAAGCCAACGTGAATTCGTTCCACGGGCTCGTCGGACGGACGAGACACTCGACATTCGGGTTTGACGTTGTTCTTTCGCCCTGGAATATCGTGCAAATACGATCTGTCACGTATCTCGCGGCTGCGCCAAATCGAGTTTGACTCGTTGGATGTTCGGAAATGATGATTTAAGTTATTGGCAGTGAACTGTGTACTAGTCTTGTCTAATCGCGACACGATTATACTATTTCATCTTATTGACGAGGCCACCTCGAGGCTACGGAGGTTTTACTTTTCGGCTCATTTTTGTTTGAAAATTTTCGAGATTCTACCCTTAATTGGAAACTGAGATTCTGAGAGTCTAAGATTCATTCTTCGATGATCAATCGATGAAATCGTGACGAGCGAACGTAATGTGAATCATTTTAAAATGAAATTTGGTATAAATGTAGGTTTCAGAAAAATATTTGACCACACTTGTTGAACAATGGAAAAATTTTTATAAATTTTAAAGTTTATAACTGAAAGTTAATAAATTTTTTAATACTATTTATACATTTATTTCCAGTAAATTTATTTTTTTAAATTTCATAATCTATTTAAATAGTTTAATAAAAATATTGAACTGTGATTTCAAACATATAAAATTATTTTAAATTATTATAAAAATATTAATTTTTAGAATTATATTATTTTTTATGAGTTTAAATATAATATTTTTAAGAATATATTTTTTATTATTTAATTATGAAATAATTTAAGAATGAAATATTGTTAGATTGAATTCAATAAAAATAAATATATTTTTAATTATAGATTATAAAATTCTATTATTTATTTATTTGGTAATATTTATTTCTTCAATAATTTTTATTTATAGAATCGTTTTTATCGTCAATGTTGAAAGGATGAAAACTGGGAGTGTCAAATGTATTTTGTCAAATATCTCGGAAATTATCGAAGATAGTTTCTTGTAAATTGATGAAATTAGTATTCTTTTAACGACGAAAATATTTGCAAAAGTATCTTCTGTTTTAACAATTCATTTAAAAAAATCCGTATTTTTTACAGGTTTTTTTCACGTTAACAAATGTTAATAAACGTTCTTGAGTGTTTGTTGCATGAAAGCTACACATTCAAACACGAATTACGGATAAAATGGAATTTTTATTTTTGCATTATAAAAAAAAATTCATTATTTTCAAATCTTTCTCGCTGTATATACACGTGCAAAGCAGAGTGTATACTGGAATTGTGAGAGAGCCTAACGCTTGTTTTGTAAGAACGGGCTGTTTGCGCTAATACATAAATAGAAGAATTTTGTAATGTTCCAAGCGAATGTTCAAATGCACGGATTCGACAATTGCTTGGCTAATTATTACGTGACGTAGTACGTGTGTAATGTCTTACTTTTAACAAAATTTTACGATCCTTTTCGACTCTGAGTGAAAATTACAAGCTTCGAAACGATTCTCTGATATTGTATACCTCCATTGTAGATCGATGGCTGCTCGTGAACAATGATAAATCGGACAATTGTAGGAACTGCTCACACCCAGCTAGAATTTCCAGAGTTTTCTCGCTTCGAAAAAGAATCTTGAACTTTGAAATCGTCCTCGGATTATTTTTCAAACAGACGTTAATCAATTTCGACCTACGTAGCTTGACGATAGAATAATTAACGAGATACGTATCGATACGTTTCGAAAGAGTATTAATGGTAATACTAAATTTTCTAGATATTTCCGATATTTCCATCATTTAGACGCGTTCGTTCAATAACGCGCCCGGTTCGTTAAATTGGGTCGAATCGCTATTTTCAGCATTAATTAATCGTTAATTGATTTCTGTATTTCCACGGAATTAAATTACAAAGCGGCATTCATCCAGAACTCCATTATGTAGTATCTAACCGTGTCCCGAATAATATTCGTTTGATAGTCAATCAGCGCGGATGTCGGGGCCAATTACCGAGATTTTCATTTCGCGTTACTTCGCTCGTCGAATTCGTTCGGGAAGGAGAACGCACAGAGATGAAAACTATCGTTGCGTTTCGACGTTATAAATGGCTGGAATTTGCCAGGTTAGTTCTTCGATCGCGTACACAGTCGTTCAAACGTGTCAAACGTTTTTCATAATTTCGCGCAATTACTGTGTGGAAACTCCTCGCCCTGAATTCGACTGGTTTTCTCTTTTCGCCAGCTCTTTGCCTTTCTGTCCTCGCGAGAATCGTTCCTTGCTGGTACGAAACGCGAAAATATCGTGTCTCACCCGTGCCCGTGCCAACTAATTACGACAAAAGGGGGATATATGTTACGTTACGGGATTATGAAACTTGTGTTGTACTTGCCTGCGTCAACTAGTAGCTGCGACATTCTAAGATATATAGATACGGTACGCCGAGGCAACACGAACCGAGCAGGCTTTCCGGCCAAGTTTCCAACCGGGGCGGCAGGCGTTTCGTACGTTCTGCACGCGTACATACACACACACACGCACAGAGAGAGAGAGAGAGAGAGAGAGAGAGAGAGAGACATGAACACACAACAAGGGAAAATACAGAGACAGGTTGGTTCTGGGCCCGGATGCACCTAATTTAAATTGCTCGCGCGCCTCAAAGTAATGCTTTCTCGCCGTCGCCCCTCGATAACAACTCGCGCTTCTCATCGGTCGGTAGTTGCTCGTTATCGGCTTATCAAGAGGTATAGATACCTCTCGTTTGTGAAATCCTCCCACTCGAAGGTTAATTATGAAGTGGAAACGGATGGTTGTTGCACGAAGCTTTTAACACACCGACCGCCGTGTAAAACGAGCTGTCTCCGTTCCGAATAGCATGTTTCTCGTTTCCAACGTGCATGCACACGTGTTTGTGTGTGTATGTGTGTGTGTATAGTCATCGTTGTGCGTCGTCGTCGTCGTTCGATACGAGGCTGTTGACGCATCGAACGCTCAGAGGCTCGAGAAACGATAAAATCGAGCGCTCGTTAATTGAGATGCTACCACGTTAAAAGAGAAGCGATGTATCGGATGGAACGTACAGGGTGTTTCAGAGATTCCTTTTACGGAAGAAGGGAAGAATAAAATCTTTCCAGAGTTTCTCCCGTTTTCGAAAAAACGTTTCTCTCGTTGATAAATTTTATACGCGTAACACTTGATTTCGCATGCCCGAAAATATTAATAAACGAATGAAAATATCTATTATCTCTCGCCGGAGAACGATCGATGATTAATTGTGGTAAATAGATTTGTACAATCGTCGTTAGAATCGTGACAAATTAATTTTGACATATCACCCGTATCTTTTAAACAGTTGAAACGAATGTCTGGGATCAGTCGGATTAATAAAATTACAATAATTAAAATTAAAATTGTACAATAATGAAACTGTGCAATTATTTATGAAATTTCTATAATGGTAATTGTAACAAGATAATACATATTATGAATTTGTTGTTCATTTCAAACATCTCGACGGGAAACTGTCAAGTGTGCTCGAATCTCGTGAGCTAATTCTAGAGACCACAGGAAAGAAAGGATGATTGATAGGAATGTTATTCTACGTGCAAAGATAAGTAGAAAATAAATAGAATGACATGTTGTTACTTGAAGCTACAGTTTTAAAAGAATATTGTCTCGTTTGATTTTCAAACTCGATGTTTTCGAAAACATTTCTGCATCTTTTACTTATTTTCGTACGTAGAACAGCCTCTAACTTTTTAACATAATTACAGGTTAAAATATGTTGATGATTATTCTTCTCTGTCACGTGTAGAATTAGCTGAACTCGAGCATATTTGACAAATTTCCGAACTCGGCTCTCTCGAAAGCGACAGTTCTTCCACACGGAAAAATTTCATTCGTTTCTTCTCGGCTTATTTTTGCACGTAAAATCACACCCTGACCGGTGATAATGATTTCGGGAACACCCTGTACAAGTGAGAAGCGTCTAAAAATGTGAGAAGCACCGGATGCATCCACCTATCAATCTCCTACTGCTTCTCTCATTCGTGGAGGAATTTGAACATTTCCACAGCTCCGCGCTGCGCTGCATAAAACGCGCGTAGCTGCAATAAAAACACTGTAGAAAAGAAAAACACGAGTACGCAGCGTGAAAGATGTAAAATGGAAAGAAAACTAGAGCGTAGTGTATAGGCAAACGAGAGAGAGAAAAAAAAAAAGAAGAAAGAAAGGCACAAGCTACGGAATGAAAATAAATATTCGCGAAACGATCTATTATTCAATCTTCAAGCTGATACTGTACGATCTTAAGCCGACATCTCGTTAATCCTTCACTTCGTACTACACGCGGTTAGTGTCTCTCGGTTAGTTTTGTCTCTTTTTTTTTTTGTTTTCTTTATTTTTTTTAAATAGAAAAACTTATTTAAAGCAGCGTCGCGTAACAAACTGTACTTTTAATCGCAGGTTTTCCACCCCCGTCGGTACAAATGGTTTTCTAAGCACGGCCGGAGTTGAAGTTATGCTTTAGAATAAAAATTCTCATTATTCATGCACCGCCGGAGTAATCCCGCGGCAAGCACGGCAGGTTTAAGCCGCATTCTGGAAACGTATTCTTTACAATGCCCACACACACGCACACACACACACACACACACACGTATACACGTACACGCGCGTGAATACGCGTCTAGAGAAGTTTGCCCGCTTGGATGTTCCTCCGCTTTTCGTGCGTCGCGCGCCTCGCGGTTGCTCGTCTTACGTGCAACGCCAGAAGAAAATAAAGGGCCACGGATGGAACGAGATGTAATTTTTCCTCGGATTTCTGTGACCTCCACCGAGAGAGAGAGAGAGAGACTCGCTGCAACCGCGTACGAAAACCACCGTTCCGTTCATTTTTTCATTTTTTCTTTCCTTTTTTCTTTTTTTACTCGCCGGAGAGGAATTCATTGCGCTTCAACTGCAACCTCGTTGCGCTCCTCTACCACTACATTGCGTTCCCCCTATTATTTCCTCTCCCCTCTTCTTCCTCCTCCTCCTTCCAGCTATTAATTCGATATTTATACGCGGCAATGCACACTCGTCGCGCGAAACGAATTAAAAATGGAATTAAACGAATCGGCGCGTGCCACGTTGCGGCGAAACGTTGTACACGCGTTGAGACGCGCGGCTAATTTCACCTCTTAAAAATGCTACTCGTGTTCCTCTCTTCGCCTCTCCCAGGCTTTAAAACCAACCGTTTAATTAAAGTTCATTCTATTTATCATCCGTCTTTCTAAGCCGTAACCGGACTCACTTTTATTTCCGCCCGTTGTTCGTCTCTCGGTTAATTTCCCCGCGCCTCTGTGCTTCGCACGCGATTTCCTTCGTCTATGAGAGCGAGCGAGCGGAGCGCCGGTCTTCCTCGAGGAAGGAAGGACTCTCGGCGTCGAGACCCGAGTTACCAACGAGCTAGCCAACGTGGATCGATGAGCCACGGAAATTTTACGATCGCTGTACCTTTATTATCGCGACCGCCATCCCTGTTTTACGAGGCCAAGTCCAATTACCCACTGACCGAACTGCTCGAAAGAACTCGCCGATTTCTGACCCGATTAGCTAGCTCGCGTTCGCTTCCATCGAGATTATGTAAATCCCGCCGTGATTCCGTGGCGAAAAACGCTGGTTCGAATCGCTTTTCCTTTCTTTCTTTCTTTTTCATATTACATGTATAAAAAAATATATAATACAACATATAAAAAGTATACTTACAATTAAATATATTTTTATATTCACATTTAAATACAATATACAAAAAAATATATTTTATGTAATGTGAAAGAAATATATTAGCCGCTTGCGTTGGCAAACTGGTTCGCGGACCATAACGAGCGACCTGACCGTATACAATAATTCGTCGCTTTCTTTTACTTTTGAACTCGTATGACATCATTGCATAGAAATTATTAAGAAGTAATAAACCTATCATTTGCCTGGGTTACATTTAAATATACTAAACTACATTTGAATATACTAAACTACATTTAAATATATTAAGCTACATTTGAATATACTAATAACTACATTTAAATATACTAAACTACTATTTAAATTAACTAATTAAATATACAATTATTATACTATACTATTTAATATTTAAATATACAAAATTTAAACATTAAATAGTATAGTATAATAATTTAAATATTAAATAGTATAGTATAATAATTGTGTATTTAATATTTAAATATACAAAAAAATGTTGCAATTTGGGAGAAAAAGTTCTCGACGTTCGTGGCACGTCATTCCAGCGCAAGAGGTTCATTAATAAACTCGATACGAGCCTGTTCATCACGGTTACGATTCGATCGACCCTTTAAATTCTAATCCAGAGTTCTCGATTCGCCTTTCGTTCAATTTTTTTACGGTTAACAAGTTTAACAAGAATCGAACGTAAGTACGCGATGCAAAAATGAATTTTTCATTTCATAGATTGCGCCAACGCATATTGGAACTTCAAAGGCAGTCATAGTTCGCGAAAAAAAATAAATCGACTCGAGTGAAAAGAGGGAGGGGGTGGAGGTTGATTTGAAGTGTCGACGAATTTGGTCACGTGCTAAAATAATTTTAGAGAAATTAGTTCTGGAAACGATTAAAGAAGCCGTGGCCGTCAAAGGCTTTCCGTTTTCAAAGTTTAACGCTTGATTATGGCGACCTAAGTTGGACGCGCTGAAATTTGAAATATAGCAATTATTTAATACCCCGATGAATTGGAAAGTGCTCGAGAGAAACTACACGTTCGTCAGAGTCGACACACGTTCGTTGTTTCAACGACAAATTCATCGACTCCCTCTCGTTTCTCATTTAGTTTCGCCGAAGATTATGGCAACGCGCGCTTTAACCAGAGCTGAGCAAAAAATAATCTAGAAGCTCTAACGACGTTGAAAATTCATCTTTTAATCGCGATTAACGATTACATTTCTTACTTTGATTATTAATCGTCAGTGAAATGATTTAATTTCTAGTTGAATTTAATTCGTTGCGATGAACGATTAAATAGCTTTCAATCGTTAATCGCGATTAAGGATTCTTACAATTTTAATCGTTAATTGTTATTAACGATAAAGTTCTTTTCAGTTTTATAATCAGTTAGATAACAACTAATCGACGATTGATATTATCAATCGATTGAATCAATCGTGAAATCTTTATAATTAATTTCCCCTCAGTGAACGATTAACTCAACTGCTTATTGATTAAATCAATTTTTCGCTACTTTTTCGATCATTAATTTTATTAATCGTAAACATTAATATCAATCTGTCGAACTAAAAAATTTTTAATCGGTCCAACGTTGTTTCAACGTGTACAATTTAAACATTCAAAACATACAATTTCAAAATATTCGAAATATTCATTCAAAATATTCCATTTAAATGAAATTGTGACATCAATCAATCAGCCGGACTGAAACTTTTAATCGATCAATTTGTTTCCATATTGGCAATTTAAATATTCAAAATATACAATTTCAAAATATTCGAAATATTCGATTTAAATGAAATTATAATATTGCTCAATCGGTCGGAACTAAAATTTTCTAATCGATCCAAATTTGTTTCAATGTGTACAATTTAAATATTCAAAACATACAATTTCAAAATACTCGATGTAAATGAAATTATAATTAATGTCGATGTCATAATTAACAATCGATAGGTAATTGGCGATTAACGGTATTAATCGATTGGTCAAACTATAAATTTTAATCGAACGCTCTGCTTCAAATCTCTGATCCTGGCTCTCTAAACCTTATAATCCTGCGAGTGAAAGCCTCATAATCCCGCGTACAAGTTTTTTTTAATATACATCGTAATCAAATATTAAAAGAGCGGAAGGGTAGCCAATTGAAATTTCCCTTGCAGAAGGCAAACCGACGGATATGAAAAAGAGAGAGAGAGAGAGAGAGAGAAAAAGAAAGAAAGAAAAAAATCGTTGTTTGCCAAATCGATTTTGTACGTTCCCCAACGTTGTGTGTTAATGGGGTCGATCGTTCGCCTGAAATTGAATCGCCATTTCGATCGAACGCCACAGATCGCCGCCTGGAATGGAAATTAAAGATATGGATATGAGGAAATATTCGTTCCGCGCGTTTTTCCACATATTGATCTTGCATCCGTGCCGTGCCCATTATACCCAAAAGATAGAAAATATCGTTTCGCGTTTCCGCGAAACAGTGTGGCTTCCTCTGGAACCTGTCGATTCGTTCCATCGTTCGACGCTGAGTAGAACCTTCCCTACCTTGGTAACTAGATTCGAAATCCTTTCTTACTTCTTGTTACAGCCGACAATCGAGTCGAATTCTTGGTCCAAGGTTTCGATGTCGTGTCGATTGGGACGTTTTTCCTCGCGTCTCGTGTTCCTCATTGAAAGTCGCCTTCATCGTCGAGAAAAGCGCCAGCTATTTCTGATTGACGCGTATCGCGTTTCCAAACGCCGAAAGTTTCTCTTTTCTTAACATTGTCTAGTGGTTTTTCCTTTCATTTTCCTCGCTTTGTTTTGCAAAATTATTGGCAAGGAATTAACGAAGATCTTCCTTCCGTTCCGACGGACGGGCAATCCGAGCCGGTGTAATAACAATTAATTATTGAAACAACGAGGAAATTTTCGTCCCATTGAAATTCATGAATTGACATCGGGATTGATTGATTCTCGATTGATCGGCGCACGGCTTAAGGAATAATTCATCCGATGTTATTGGAATTGGCAATCAAACGTAAGCATATTCCATCGAAGTAATCACGCGTTTTACAAGTAATTTTTTGCCTTCCAAAAATAGCGCAGTAGATATCACTGAGATAATTACAGTAGCTGAGAACAACTTAACATTAGAAGTACCGGCTTTAGCATAAAATGGCGACTGGAAGCATAAAATTTCCATCAGACACATTAATTAAAGTAAAAAAGGAAACAGGAAATGTTTATAATACAATATGGTGCGCAAACTTTTATTTATATATTTTACAAAGAATCACTTACGTCTCCAAAAAATACACTGTTTTACACCTGTAAAATATCTAACAAAAATTATCAATTGATCATTTTGACCATTTTGGTAGCGACTTTAGCATAAAATGGCGACTGGAAGCATAAAATTTCTGTTAGACACATTAATTAAAATAAAAAAGGAAACAGAAAGTTTTTATAACATGGTACGCAAACTTATTTATATATTTTACAAAGAATTACTTACGTCTCCAAAAATATACTGTTTTACACTCGTAAAATATCTAACAAAAATTATCAACTGGTCATTTTGACCATTTTGATAGTAGCGACTTTAGCACAAAACGGCGTCTGGAAGCATAAAATTTCCATCAGACACATTAGTTAAAGTAAAAAAAGGAAATCTTTATTAAATGGTACGCAAACTCATTTATATATTTTACGAAATATCACTTATGTCTTCAAAAATACACTGTTTTATATCTGTAAAATATTTAACAAAAATTATCAACTGGTAATTTTGACCATTTTGGTAGTAGCGACTTTAGCATAAAATGGCGACTGGAAGCATAAAATTTCCACCAAAAATTAATTGAAGTAAAAAAGAGAAACAGAAAATCTTTATAATACAATATGATGCGCAAACTCATGTATATATTTTACGAAATATCACTTACGTCTAAAAAAACACACTATTTTACACCTGTAAATTTAACAAAATCAACTGGTAATTTTGACCATTTTGGTAGCTCTAGCGTTAACGTCTAAGATCCGGAGTTACCCGACTACGAGATATCGAAGCGAAAATGGTACCTCGTCGCGCCTCGGTAGAATGAAAATCATAAAGAGAATGAACGGTGAGGTCACTCGTGTACGTGATCGTGTACGTGACGGCGCAATGAAATGCTTCTGCGTGGATTAATGCCCGGCCGCGATTAAAATTAAAATGGACCTGGTGGCGGAGGAGACGAGGTGCTCGTTGTCAGTCCACTGGCCACCGGTTTCCGAATCTTTAGCCTTTAAAGGTGGATGAATGGTAATTCGATTTCACAGCGGCTTGTTTTATATCACCGGACGGCGAACCCTTTACGAATATCCAAGCAGAAGTAAAGGGATTTCATGCCGGTACCCAAAAGATTAATTGACGGTTATTCTGATTAATGGAATATTTGCCGCGAACGAATGAAATCGTTTGATTAATTTACAAGAATTACTTGAAATTTTCTTTCAAAAGACTTTTTTTTTTTTTTTGGAAACGCGGTGCGTCTCCTCACGTTGAACTTCCCATTATAAATTATTAAAAACATTTCGTTGCAACTTGCAACCGTCCAAGAAAGTAACGTTCAATCCGATTAAAATATTATCGCGGTTTTTAAACACGACGAAATAAGCTTTGCATTATATTTCCATTCCCTGAAAAAACAGTAGAAATGGTTCCCTTGATTAATGGACGTCTGGCGAATTAAATCATTTGGTTAATTTAAGAATTACTTGAAAATTTTCTCTCTCTATATCTATATATATATATATATATATATACGGACTGTGTCTTGCAAGACTTTTCATTAAAATTATTAAAAAGATTTCGTTGTAACTGGCGTTCAAAGATATAACGTTTAATCCTATTAAAATATTATTGCGCACGATGAAACATGCTTTGTATTACATTTTCATTCCCCGTGGAAATAATAGAAATGATTGTTTTGATTGAATGCACGTTGCGCGAATGAAATCTTAATTTTGATTAATTTAAGAATTACTTGAAACACCATATATTCTATATGTGTCTTAAAATGTTTTGCAAATGTGCCCCGTAGAACTTTTATTAAATAAGTGAAAAATAGTTCGTTGTAACTTTTAAAAATTAAGCTCCATACATCCAAGAAGGTGGTGTTTAATTAAAATATTATCAAAACGTGTTTTTAAATAAAATAAGTTTGTGTTTTATGTTTTTATTCACTGCGAAGATGGTAAGAGTACGTAGCTCAAATGTAACAAAGTTTCAACCGATCTGCGATCGGATGTTCTTCAGGTTCATTTTACTTCTAGTAGTTTCTCAACTTCACGTAACAGATGGAATACCTAATTTCTACTCTTGCAATGAATGCGTCATAACGAGCTCACATTTTACGTCACAATTCTATCCGACTCAGTATTGTCTTCAGAGAACAGAAATAATAATTTAATACGTCTTTTAATATCATAAAGAAGCGGTCATTCTAAAAGAAGTGTTTATTGTGAAATTTCATTGAAAAAGAAAAAAAAAAAACGACGAGGACCAGGTTACTTTTTCGAAAAAAGATTCGACACGTTTTATGGTTGCGGAAAAATTGTAACTTTTTCTCGGAAATGAATTTATAAATATTTTCTATATAAATAATATATTATTTAATATTTAAAAATTATATTATTACTTTTAATTTATATATAATTTAATAAATTTGTAAATATTTTATATACAAATAATATATTAATATTTAATATTTTAAATTCATTATATTATTATAATAATTTCCTACTATAATATATATACGTATTTACTTATAATAAGTAGTATTTTTATTTTTTTTATTATATTCTTTATTATCTCGTAAAAAGATTAAAAAAAGAAGAAAGAAAGAACATTGACCAGTAAAAACATCAGCGTACGCTTAAATATTCTTCTGCCAAGTTACATTATAGATTCGATCGTCCGGCAGATTCAGACAACGAGCGATGGAACCTGAAATTTAATAGGTAGCATCCCTTTCGTACTCCGCTAGAAAATCGTATCAAGATCGTATCATTTCATCGTATTATTTCAGTTCTCGTTCTGACTGACGAGGTGAAGTTCGCGGGAAAGAGGGAGGCGTTGCTGAATGCTTTCTGGAATCATGACGCGAAAGATTAATATTCTCGTTTCACCGCCTCCTCCGGCTGAGAAGCAGTCAAAGATATCCGGCTAAGATTTCCCTCTCTCGGACTTCGCTACTCAATTAGAACTCGAGTAACTAACAACGGGAGTTTCGTAGTTTCGCAACATCTCCCCGCTGAAACGTGCCGGATTTCGTTGTCGGATAAATAAAAACAAGGAGATACATAGGCGGACAGGTAAACGAAACGAAACAGAAAATAGCGAGAAAAGAGAGAGAGAGAGAGAGAGAGAGAGAGAGAGAGAGAGAGAGAAAAGGAGAAAATAAAGAAAGAAACGCTACCTTTTCTTAGCTTGATTTTGATTGACAAGTATACTCGTCGCGAAGAAATGACAATTCTTTTGTGCGACGATATACTCTAATTACAATTTATATTCTATACAACTTGGAATTAAATGTTTCTGTGAAAAATAAAACATATCAGTGAAATGCGCCGATTTTGAATGCGAAAGTTGCCATAGCAATCTACACGGAGGATCAAGAACAGGATTTAACCACGTTGCGCCGGCAACTGATTGCGGACCATAACGAGTGACCAAACCCGTACACAATAATTCGTCGCTTTCTTTTTGAACTCATCGGTATATCGCTGGAGAAATAGAAATCATAGAAATTATTGAGAACTAATAAAATTTATTATTTGTCTTGCCTGGGTTATACTCAAATATTCTTAAAACTCAGGGACTATTGCAATTTTGTGACAAAAAGTTCTCGACGTGCGTGACACGTCATTCCAGCGCAAGAGGCTAATCGTATTGCAAATGATCGCTCGCCTAATGCAAGCTTATGCTGATATTCGACGTGCATAACCTAATTGATACGCCACGAAGATTTTGAATGGTTGGTAGCTTGGTGAATGTTCCTAGTCGTGGAAATTAGCCTCTGCGGGGCTGGTGTTGTGCAGCTGATGCCGCGGGGGACGTTCGTTCGAGAATGCGAGCACGTCAAAAAGAAAGGAAAAAAAAAGTACAAAAAAAAAAAAAAAGGAAGAAACAGAGAGAAGCAGCGACAGCCAGAATGAAAATACGTCAAAGAAGACAGAAAAAAAAAGAGGAGACGAAAAGGACAAAAATAGAGAGAAAGAAAGAGAGAAAAAGGGACGAGTCGCGGGAGTAGATGTCAACAGAGGCAGCGCGTTCGAAAGCTTTATCGCCGGGATCGATGTGACGGACGTTAAAGATCGGATATATTTCAAGCCCGTTTGAGCGGGCATAAATAATTAACAAGCCCTCTGCCCCGTTGCGTACGACGTGTTCGTCGACACATCGATACGTCGTGACGCCATTCGACTGCGAACGTTCCCACGTTCCCGTCGACGCCTGGACCTGTATTTTCAACGCGAACCGGCGAACGAAAAATACTCGCTACGCGAGAGCTGTTGGATTCGTGGTGGGAAAAAGAAGGAAAGGAAGAAAAAAAAAAAAAAAGGAAGAAAGAACGGCGAAATGGCGATCGAAGTCAGCCGGGTAATAAATAGAAAGAGGAAAAATTATAGGGTGGCTCGATCATCGTCGGCAATTGCGAAACCATAATGGCAGTGGGCGTTGTGGAAAAAAGGCAAAGTGCCTGCGCGACCATCCGATAGGCTGTCACATTCATAAATGGCGAGTACCGTGTAATGAAAAAGAAAAAAAAAAAAGGGAGAAAGAGAGAGAAAGAAGGAAACACTAGCCCGAATGGGGCCAGAAAGGGGTGAAAGGGGTGGATTGAAGTTGGTTGGGAAACACAGGGAACGGGAAAGAGCGTGCGAAATGAACCATGAAATTAACGAATGGCCCGGAATTCATATCCGCGAGTCCCATTTTGCCGGCCAATTAATTATTTAAAACGCTCGTGCCGTTGGAAACAACACGGCCCTGTTGATACTCGTATTCGCTTGCAAGATGGATGACAGGCTACTGGGTCTACTCCCGCGCCACCCAACCTCTGACCCTCTGTCGCCGACCTGTTCATCCACGCGCAGTTATGTGCACGCGCAACGATTTCACTATCGGATAGCAGCGTTGTTAAAAGATAAAGCGTTTAATTCAGTAAACCTTGACGTTATGCCTGTTGCAGGTTTTTCTAGCCAGGCTGCTTTGAGATAATAATGTTTTTATAGTATACAGGGTGTTCCATCTTAAATATAATTAACACTTTACCCGGTTTTTCTTTTTCTTTTCTTTTTCTTTTTTTTTTTTTGCGTTATCTGCCAACAATTTGTTTGCAAAGCAGTGAATGAAGTATCACTTCAAGTAACACGGTACAGCATGGAATTTTTGTCGATTATATTTTTCTAACGTGTTTAAGTTTAAAACAGTCGTCAATGTGCGTTATGGGCTTGTTAGAACGAGTATGGTATATATAAGAATAAAATAATTTTCTCCGTCGTTTTATAAACTTTCGTAAGAAGCAATAAAAAGTTTTATGTCATGAGTGTCAACTGACTTTATTCTTCTCACGTTGTTATTATGGCTTGCACTCTACTAATTACATAGTAATAAATACCTACTATTACTTATAAATAGCACCTGTTCTATATTAATTATAAATATTTATAATTTATTGTAAATAATAGTAAATTATAGATAAATATCGTACAACACCAAACGTGTACCTACATTCATTATAATTTTCAGCAATTATGAAACAGAAAATTAAGTTCGAGCTGTTAGCTAAATTTAAGTACGATGTCCCTTTAGAATAAGGAATAATGTGCAAAATGTTGAGTTGTTTTTTGAAGACGTGAAAAACTTTTATTAACAAACGTTATTCGGTGCACAGAAAGCCACAACACGGCCATAATTTTTTCGCACGTGGAGGAATTTCGGAGTTGTTAAAATGGATTTTAAATAGAATTAACTTTTATAAGTGAAATAATACATTTTCTCAACCGAACATTCTCTATAAGAGTAATATTAATCTACGTATGTGTGTCGAAAAATGATTAATTCAAAAGATTCGCCCGGAAGAACTGGCCGAAATTGGGGGGGAGTCGGTAAACTAGAAATCTGCCATAAAATTTTTTCGTATCAACAAAAAAAAAAAAAAAAAAAAAAAAAATATGGAGCTTTAGACTCATTGGAGTATAAAGTCGCTATGGATAGATATCGATGAATCGTTCTCTGGTCGGCATTCACTTCTAGACTGTGTTTACGTGTGCGCAATGATGCGAGCATTGCAGGACACATGATTGATATATTCGGGTCGTACAAAATGAAGCGTCCGCATTGCAGTACGTGGAACGAAACGTTAGAAGATCGCACGTAAGATATATACTTTGCATTAATATCGAATTTCTGTTGTAACAGTAATTGGCAAATTGCCGAAGATCGCATTAAAAGTCGCGTATTTTCTATCTTTCACGTATGTGTGTGTACGTGCATGCGCGATTCGGATTTAAGATCCGTTCTCGAGATTGAATTTATGGTAGATTATTTGAAACGAAGATTAGATTTTTACGTATGCGACATGCCGTGTAGAACGTTTCAAGTCACGTGGGCCGTTTCCGAGCAGAGAATTGTGTCGCCATGAACGCAACACGTGGTGTAGAATACTCGAAAGTAGAATACGTACTTGCTTTATGCGCAAGCTACAATGGCCGCCACGAACTTACGTACTTTATGCTAAATTAGCAACGTTTCGAAATGTTCGTACTGTTGTTACTTCGTAACGAGCCTGGACATCATTTTAAAGAGTCTTAATCGATCTTGGATTCATTTTTATTCAAAGATGTTTTTATATCACGTAGTAAATGGGAAAATACTGTAAATTCAAACGTTTCTCGAAAGATTGAAAAATGTTCTTTTGATGATCTACCAAGAATTTGAAGACCAAGGCTCCTTTTTGCAATAACCCTTCAAAATTTGCAGTATAAATTTCTTTTCACCAAGTTATTGAACTTTGAATGGTAAAGGTCGAACAACAGAGATTGAAGAAATTTTAAGACCATTAAATTTTTGGCCATTTTGGCATTTATCCAAACTTCAGTGGCGAAGAAAAATTGTGTAGTAGATTTTAGGGATAGTTTCGATCTTCACATTCGTCATAAATTTAACCCTTGAAAAAAAGAAAATTGTCAATGTTTTGAGAGACATATGAATTTATGGCATTTTCTAGGAAGAACAGTACCTACTTATCACATGGTATAAAAACAGTTTTGCGAAAAATGAACCGAGAATTGTGATGATTGCTGTATCTCGTGTTACGAAATTACGTGGCCAATATTTCGAAACATTTTTAAGAATTTAATGTATGTAAATTTGTGACCAGTTTAAGCTTTATCGCTGCTTCTTATCACCTTGTTAAATTTTAACCTTTTCTAAACAGACGTGTCAATACAGAACTCACTTCTGATTGCTATCTTACGTGAAGATCGGGACGTTTCCCAAGATTTTCTCGTCAATAAAAAATAATTTGATTCCTCTCGAACTCACTTATCTCGAGCTCGATGAAACAGTTTCATTTCACGTCGAGAATATTTGGCCGAAAATTGCAATATTTTCAGTTTCAAGTATATTGAAATATAGACAAAACAAATAATAAATTTATCAACTTCTTAGTCATTTCAATCCAGTGACATCCCGACGAGTTCAAAAAGAAGACGAATTATCGTATGACGGGTTGGTCACTCGTTATGGTCGGTCAATCAGTTACCAGCGCAAGAAGTTAACCCTCCGCCTACTGTGCCGGAGTCACAATTTTCACCTGTGCTGTGAGTTGCTCGTGTTAGTGATCGCACAGAGTGATGGGAGTTACTTTTGTTAGTTATGGGTGCTGCTTGTGTTAATGATGGTACAATATCGGTGAGAACCTTGGTCTCGAGCGACCGAGACACTCTGTACAGTATCGGTGAGTCGTCCGGAAGACCCTAAATATGTTAATAATTAATGGGATATCCATGTGAGTCAAAACTGGCCAAGCACCGGAGCCTTAGCTTCGCTAGTCGGAGGATTAAACAACTCTTCCCTGTCTCGCGTCCTAACGATCACAAACGAGATATTCGAATACTGTGCGCGGATCGCAGGAGTCTCGAGGAATCGCCGTTCCAAACGATATCGCAGTCACAATACCAAATTGAACAGTTCGCTGTTCTCGCATTCCTCGTCACGCCGTGTCGACGATCGGATTTTTTAATAAGGGGAGACGGCGAAATGGATCGTGACCGCTGTTGGATCGATCCATTCCGATGCGTCCAAGAGCAACGGTTCTCCGATTAATTAAATGAAATTCCTCGGAACTCGATCCCGAGGTTTCGCGAATCATCGGCCAGCGAAACGTTAACGGGCGCGCGATTGAAAACGAAACGTATCGCGAATCTTGTTAGGACGAGGGGATCAGGAACGAAACTTTCTCGGGGAGTGATGAGAGGATTTCGGAGCGGAGTGTCCGAGGAAATCGATAGAGGGAGAAATGGAGCACCGGCACGAACGGCTCGCTTATCGGAGGTTCGCCGATCGTGATTGGCAACGAGGCGAAGATTTTACAAATCGACGGGGCAATCGGCTGGCGCTACCGGCCGGTTGTAAAACAATAAACAATTCGCCCAGCAATTTCGTCCGCGTGGACGTTCTATTTCACGGGGATTCAAAGCTAACGAACGACGGACGGCGGATCCGACGCGCTGGTATTTCAGATATTCAGCCTTATTGCAATCGACATTGTCAACGACGCGATAAATACAACGACGGACGGACAGGACGTGTCCTGTTCGTCTCCTGTCCTCTCGATTGAATTACCGCTGGACAAATTATTTTCCAGCGAGAAGGGAAATCCGACTCGACTCGGGCTCGCGTTTCGTTTCTCCCGTCGTTTGCGAACAATTCTGGAATTTACCTCGTTTTTAATAAGACACACGCGTGGCAAAATCGTTGGAAGTTCACGGAGGAACGAAAAGTTTTCAGGTTGGAAAATGGAGAGGGATCGAGACGAAAAGTGGCAATTATTTCTCTTTCGTTGTACACTGCTCACAAAAATTAAGGGATATTTCAAAATGAATATGAAGCGATAAAAAAAAGAAGCATTTTATTTTTTTTTTTTTTATTAAACAAAAACATCAGAAAAGCAAACAAGTCGAAGAAAAATGTTTTTGTTTAATAAAGAAGAAACAAGTGCTTTTTTTTATCACTTGATATTCATTTTGAAATATTTCCTAGTTTTTGTGAGCAGTATATTTTCTTTTGAACGACGAATGAACATATTTTCGTTGAACATAGTTTCCTTCGCGCGTGTGTTTTCGCGAACAAAATTAATGAAACAAGATGAATCATGCGTTCGCGTTGCGTACGTCAGTACGATCTGGATCGTTTCTCCATTCGAATGGATAAGGCCACGAAATACGATTTTTACTCCACGGTGCTTTTTGAACTAATTGAAATTACGCCGGTGAATTGATTCTTGATGACCGTTAAGAGCGCTTAATTGCACGGGCCATAAAACAAGATCGCGTGTCCGTCTATCATAATTACGCATAACCGCGCCGATGGAGCGGGCGGATTTCGTCAAATTTAGAAAAAAATTTTCTGAAGAAAAGAGAGAAGTCGGGAATTTTAGTTGAAAATCAAAATAAGTATAAAGTGTGTGTGTGTGTGTGTGTTTTGCATTTAAATGTCATAGCAAAAGAAAAGTAGAGGAATTTATTCATACTCATATTGATCACTCGTGATTTCCATCGATATTCAAACATTTAAATATTCGGACAATATAAAATGTTGAAACTTTGTATAACAATAAACTCAGGCTTATTTTGAAGTTTGAAACTTCTATTTATGTTGCATCTTTTATTTTATTTCAGAATGTTTTTACATTTTATGCAACTAACAGGTGGCAAAGTGAAGACATCTTTCTTCTCGAAAATTCTATAAATTGTCAAGTGCATGTGAAAAAAAATTTTTTTTTCCAACTAACAAGGAAACATATCGAAGTATGAATTTTGATGAAATTTGGCATAAAATGTAGTTTTCAAAAAAATATTTGACCCGTATTTTTTTTTTTTTATTGGTAATCGTCGATATTGAAGAGGTGAAAACTACTCTCAAATTTGGGGGTGCGGAACATATTTCATCAAATATCTCGGAAATTATTGAGGATATTGTTTATGTGTAAATTGATGAAATTAACGTTTCTTAATGACGAATTTAATTTTGCAAAAAAAATCTTTCGTGTAGACAATACATTTAAAAAACCATTTTTATAAGTTGTTCGAAGTAAATGTCAACAAATTTTCTTGAAATAAAGACACAAATTATTAAAAATGGAATCTTGATTTTTGCATTATAAAAGAATTCATTATTTCCAAATCTTTCTAGAATTGTTCTCTGTTCGTAAATGTGTTTTAAAATGTTAAATGTTGTAAATATATTTTATTTCTGAAAAAAGGCTGATTTTATTGTTTAGTACTTACTTGTTTTTAATCTATAATCAATTCGAAGATTGAAGTCTATCTTTTGCAACGAACATTCAAAACTCGCTGTACGATCTTTTCTCGCCAGTTCGTTGAACTTTGAATACGTTACATTTCTTAAATTTCCGGCATCTGAACTTAATGTTCAAAGTTCAATGAAATATCGAAAAATATATTCAAATTTTCGGAGGTCGTTTGTAAAGGAAATACTTTAATCTTAAAATCGCGAATCAAACATTTTTTCAACGTTTTCACACGTTTTCACGACAATTTTCGAAATGAAAAATTCACTCGCCCGTTCATCTGCTACGTAAAAATATTTTAGACTGATATAAACGAACGACGTGTTTTGAGAGTAGAAACTCTCGAGCTCCGAAATGAGCTTTCAAAGTATTTCCTTTTACAAAATTACAAGTGTATCCACATTTAATGGGAGTCTCTCGTACAGTTTCATCTCGCTGCACATTTTGATCACCTCGTTCGTTTAGTCGAAATCTTCCTGTTGTTTACCCGAATACCGAATAGCACGGTGCAGTGTTCCTTTGACTTTGAGCCGAATCCTTTCCTTCCAACTCGCTGCGCCCAATTTTTCAACGGTTAACCATCAAAACACCAGCGGACCGTGAAATTCGAAAAAAGAAAGAGAAAGAAATTCGAAAATCTTTTAATCTCGAAACGCGAGACGCCCGCAGCGTCGCACGATCCACGGAACTGAACGAAAAAATGAAAAGAATCCGCGCGATGAAAGTGCAGAGTTGTATCGTATATTGTGTCGCATTGTTTTTTTCGTAGAGAATATCGTAGCTAGAATCGTAGATTGGAATTAGATTGCAACAACTGGATTTCCACTGGAAGAAAATTTGATTTCGAAGCGAGCGTGGGAGTTTGTCACGAGGCTCTCTCCTCTCGTTCGATTGCCTTTGTTTGACGGGCGGTCGTAGAACGTCGTAGACGGTCCGGATGAAAGGGGCACAAGCAAGAAGTAAATACCTATTGGAACTGCGTCTCGTCGCGGCACCAACAGTTGGAATTCAGTTTTCGGTGTGCAAAGGGCTAGGGAAACGTTCCTTTGTTTTCGTACAAATCGCTGTCGAAAAGCTGTTCTGTCGTTCCGCGGCGACGCCGATCGCAAATGGAACGAAGGCAGATGCATGAAGGTACACAAACACGGTCTGGGGGGAGGCACACAGTTTTGAATTTTGTTTGGGAAAATGATCGACGGAAATAGCATCGGCGTAAAACGCCGGTCGGTGGCTGCCGTGACCATAAATCGGACACGATTTCCATTTTAACCGACTACCATTTCGCCCGGGTAATTCTATGCGTGTATAATCCGCGAGGAAGATTTTTGATTTTAGATGAACGCGCGGGAATATATCGTTTCATATCCTATTGTGACGCGCGCCGCGATTCCGAGTGTTGACCGACGTGTTTGTCTCGCTATTTGGATCCTGTTCGCTTCGTTTTTCCGGTCGAGATGAATCCATCGAAATGATATGGCCTCGGTGGCCAAAAATGGCGTTCTTTCTCTCCCTTTTTTTTTTCCACGCAACTAACTTCATTCTGCAATCTGACAGCTGATTCTTCAAGCTCGTCTTAGAAAAAGTCAACACACGATTTCATAGAATGCGCTCACAGAGAATTTACAGATATCAAAAAGTAATTAAAATAATGATGCGAATTAAAATTTCTTAGAAATGTATTCTCGATTACTACAAATCATTAATTGAAAACTTGAAATTGTACTTAAAAATGTTATAGAAGAGAATTTACTGTTTAATTGTTACAAATAAATTATTAGAAATGTTTAAACAATTATAAAAGAGAATTTATTATTTAATTGTTACAACTAAATTATTTGAAATATTAGATAATGTTTAAACAAGTAGAATATTCAGAAATATTATTTAAAAACTCACTCGTAAATTTTGGTCGATGTGCACACGACGGAAGTTCAATTGATAATGAGTCTCCGTATCGCTGAAGGTTAATTTAATGTTCCGATCGTCTGTAACCCGGAACTGTTGATAATTTTTTTTTAGTTTTCCGAAACGGTATTTTTCTATTACACTAATCGATAGTTTTTAGATTTCTATCACAAGGTTACATTTTCATAATTACGTTACAATGTCAAATGTAATAATTTATTAATTTTTTTATCTATAACTGGCTAAAACTTTACACTTTCATGATATTAATTTTTAAGTTATAACTACATTGATGTATATTAAATAGAAAATTTATATAGAGAAAAGTCAAAAATCGAGTTAAGCAGTGATCGTCGCTTCAGAATAAGCGCAACATATAAAAATTTTCGCTCGTTTATTGTTTTAGGCAGCAAGAAATATATGTATTATATATGTAACTATCTTTTCCGTTATTGTAAATAAAATTTTTTAATTATTATAAATGAATTATTGAAGCTATGAAATAATGCTTGGGATTTGAATCACTGATTCAGTTGCTATAAGTAAATAGTTAAAATTGTTAATATACAAAAATATCATCGAAATGCATTATTTTACAGTTTGAATAATTCACTTGAAACAATTAAATTATTTAAATTATTAAATTATTTCTACAATATTTCTAGACATTATTTAATAATTTTAACAACTTTTTATGTTACGAGTAAACAATTAAATTAATTGTTTTATTCAATGAATCAGTCATAAGTCATTTCTCTTAAGTACATTATTCAAGATTCTTATAAATTATTATTTAAAAATTTTAAATAACACCTAGAAACGTTACAGAAGAGAATTTATTGTTTAATTGTTGCAAGTAAATTATTAGAAACATTCGATAATGTTTAAACAATTAGGATATTCGGAAATATTATTTAAAAATTCACCTCGGATGTTTAATCGATGTGCACACGATGAAGGTTCAACTTGGAATGATCTTTTTTTCTACTCGACCTTTGTACTGAGTCTAATGACGCGCGAAATGAAATTTGAAACTCGTACGGTAGCCACAAACGATCGCGCATTACGCGATGCGCAAATTATCGCACAATGCATCATCGTCGATTCGAGTTGAATGTCAAATAATTTTTATCAAATTTCCCGACGAAAAGGGTAAAGACATTTCTCCCGATGGATAGACAGAGAATTTCCGAAACTTTACGCACGTGCGGGTTCACGATTTTGCGAATTCTTCTTTTATAAAAGAAGACCATCAATAACACCCTCCAACATCGGAGATAACGATTCTCCGCGAAAGGGGAGAAGATATAAGCGACAACTTCGACAAGTTCGGCAAACATATCGAACAGAGGGGGCAAGTTCTAAACTAACCTTCTACTGAATAATACACCTCCATCCTCGCGCGCCGTCGTCAAAATATTTCACCGCTGTTTGTTCGCTTCTCCGCAGGTAATCACGCGTGAAAGGCTTTAAGAAACTTTTAACGCTTCCACCGCGTGTGGCAAGTGCATTAATATTAATGCCGTGCGAACTTGCTCATTCGCCGGAACGAATCTGCCCTTTTTTGAGAAACAGCGAGGAAAAAGAGCGAAAAGCTTTCGTACCCATCGAAACTTTATGAACCTTTTATGCGATTTTCGGATTCATTTGGTACTTATTGGCAGTAAAATGTGCAACGATATTCTCAAGTGTGTGTGTGTAGAGAGAGAGATTAAAATATTCTAATTTTTCTAATCTGTTCGTTATAGTATAGTTCGTTTAACTCTCACGAAGTAAACTACGTCTTTACTGATGCTTTGCGTATTTTTTCACGTTCTATCTGTAGAGTGTCAATCTTTTTAACAGTGTGAAACAGGATGGAAGAAGTTCCATAAGTTTCGGCGCTTAGCTTGCTCGTCGCATTAGAGGATTAGAGTTAAACCGAAGGGAATTTTAAAGGGTTGGAGAACGGTATTTAAAAATCCAAGCGAATTACGAATAGAAAGAGAACGATCTCGCAAGATCGTATTAAAAGATTTCCTCTCTGTTCTCTCTAATTTCGCACACGCATCTTAATACCAATTCACCGCCATGAAATCGACTTTAACGTTGAAGAGACGTCCAGTTCCCTCTAGAGGGAAAATGTATTTGGGAGTAAATGGTTTCTCGAAATTTGACTTTTAGAGAGCCGAGATAATTACTATAATTGCCAGAAATTAGAGCTGGTGTGAGATACTTAGTACCTTAGTAAGTATCATACCTGGGTAACTTACGAGATAATTATGAAACTAGAGTTATTGCTACCTGATCCATCGGATACTTGGACCGCTGTTTCGAGTAATTTATGTTTTCGTGACAAGTAATGAAACCAAATTAATTTATTTAATTTATATCCACCAGAATGATTAGAGAACTAAAAAAAAAAAAAAAATATTTATTAAAGATTGGCAGAACTTGCTGAAAAATATTTATGTCACTGAAGAGAGTATTTTCCAGAAATAAAAAATATTTTTAGTCGAAGACAGACGAGGTAGTTATCGAAAAATGTAGACTTATCAATACCTTTGTACAAAAATACATACCTATAATTTAAAATAATTATTTCATTGTTTCGCTATTTACAAGATACAACGTAGATGTTCGAGCAACGTAAATAATAATAATAGATATGCGTGATATAATAAAAAATAATAGATATGCATGATATAATAAAAAATAATAGATATGTGGGATAAACAATTAAATAATATTTAGTATATTAAACAATATTTAGTATTATTATTTTATTAAACAGTTGAATAATATTTTGTATACTGAACAATATTTAATATTGTTATTTGATTAAACAATTAAATAATATTTAGTATACTAAAAAATATTTAGTATTGTTATTTTATTAAACAATTAAATAATATTTAATATACTAAACAATATTTAGTATTATTATTTTATTAAACAATTAAATAATACTTAGTACATTAAACAATATTTAGTATTATTATTTTATTAAACAATTAAATAATATTTAGTATACTAAGCAATATTTAGTATTATTATTTTGTTAAATAATTGAATAATATTTAGTATACTAAACAATATTTAGTATTGTTATTTTATTAAACAATTAAATAATATTTAGTATACTAAACAATATTTAGTATTATTATTTTGTTAAACAATTGAATAATATTTAGTATACTAAACAATATTTAGTATTGTTATTTTATTAAACAATTAAATAATATTTAGTATACTAAACAATATTTAGTATTATTATTTTGTTAAACAATTGAATAATATTTAGTATACTAAACAATATTTAGTATTGTTATTTTATTAAACAATTAAATAATATTTAGTATACTAAACAGTATTCAGTATTATTATTTTCTTAAATAATAATACTAAATAAAATACTAGATCGATGGGATATCTCATCATAGACAAGCGGTAATTAAGTTTAAATAAAATTGCATGTGACGCACAGTGTTGTATGAAAAGAGTATGTAAAATATACCCAAATTACAATGTGCCTTCTACATTTTTTTAGCAACATGATTCGAATTTTACACAATTTCGAGCAAAATCTACGAGTCGTCTTTCGCGCGGGGACAATGGGATCCGGGTGACAAGGGTCAGCTACGACCCGGCTAAAGGCCTACGCGGCGTCGGAGGATGACGCGCAGCGTCGTGCACGCGCGAGAGGAGCAGAGGAATGCGCACGTTGAATGGGCAGAATTAATGGGAACGACGGAGTCCCGTGGTAATAACCGGCTGCTCTTGCCTATGGCCCATTGTTGCCTGCGCCCTTCTCATACGGATCGCGCGTTTGTCCTGCGGACGTGCCGACTGAAAAATCGCGTTAATCGCGCGACACGTGACACGCGGGAAGGTCTCTGTAGCCAATTGCTGCTAATTGGCTGGAACGGCGGTTTGAAAATTTGAAATTGCTTTTCCGTTTGAAATATTTTCGAAAAGGGCAGGGGGGGGCGGGAGCGCGTTGCGCAAACGTTGCGACGAATGCTGAGAAGATTCAGCGAGACGCTAGCTACTTGGAAGCGAAGTTTCCCGAAGTAGGATTTATTCGCACCGGATACGTTGCTTTCGCTTGGTTCTCTCCCCCTTCGCGGATAAGAACGATCGTAGTTAGGTGATGGAAAAAGGGAGAGAGAGAGAGAGAGAGAGAGAGAGAGAGAGAGAGAGAGTAACTTTTTAACGGAATAAACTTGAGTAAGAAGATATACGTATCTGTTGATATCTCGGGGAACTGCGCTAATGTTGCTGATATTTCAGAAGGGAGCCGCGTCCTGTTTTTCGAGTCCGGGCGTTACCTCGAATTTCTCCAACCATTTGTACGATTGAAAATGGCGATCCGTTCCGAAAGTTTTGAAAGCTTTCTGAACGCTGATCTTTGGTATAGAGTACCTGTTAAGAAGTTTCTCTGGCTAAGTAGTTCCGGGGCTGGATTAATAAAATTTTTGATAAGGAACGAATTGGAAAACTTTCGATTTTCTCTTTCACGTGAACAGACATTTGTCCTCCCCCCCCCCCCCCCCCGACTGACGGCTCGGGCGCAAAAGCTCGGGAAGAACGTTATTTCGCATTTCGACTTATCGAGTCATTTGTCGAGGAAGAGAAGCAACGATTAAGGGGATATTCTGGTAATCCGGCTCAAAGAATCAATTTTTTTCTCACATTTTCGCAAAATATATGCTCTCGAAAATGTCTATGTAAAAGGATTTGTTTGAATTCGTAAAATTAGGAAAGTTATAGATGTTTAAAGGAGACGGTTCGCAACGTAAGTACGAATATTTTTGGTACAACGGGTAACAAAAACTTCAAATGTGTTTTTCTCAAAATATATTTGATTTCGTAATATTATTATTTATTTTTGTATTATTATTATTTTATAGTATTTTATTTTTTTGTACAACTCGAGTGATTGTAAGTATGAATATTTTTATACAACGGGTACAGCAAGAACATTAAATGTGTTTTTCTCAAATCCATATTTTTTAAACTGGCTGACGGGATGTCTCACGTTTTAGTTGACCGATTGACTTGATATTTGGAGGAGATCTTCACCGGATGTACCTTTATCGCATGAACCACGGATTTCAAAATCTGATGTTTCTTTTTCTATTTTTCTTTTTTTTTTTTTTACTACCCGAAAGACGAAAAGCACAAGGAAAATCGATATTTCAACTTCAAAATGCTGCCTCTTTTTTAATTTTCGAAATTTCGCTGTTTCCGAGGTTCATGCGATAGCCATATTTATACTAATTGAGATGCATTTTGGTGTTTTAATTTCAAATAACCAGGTGGACCGGAATCACGTCAGCCATTCGAACCCGTTTTTAAAAACATGCTTTACCTAAGGCTATATAATTTCCACAACTTTCATTAATTTCGTTAAAAAAAAAAATTAACATTCTTTAAGTATGAATAAATCTGTGTGCGAAAAAACTGTATACCAAAATATATCAGTTTCCTTAGAAAAAACAATGTATATCGTTTCCTTAGCGAAAAAACTGTATACCAAAATATATCAGTTTCCTTAGAAAAAACAATGTATATCGTTTCCTTAGCGAAAAAACTGTATACCAAAATATATCAGTTTCCTTAGAAAAAACAATGTATATCGTTTCCTTAGCGAAAAAACTGTATACCAAAATATATCAGTTTCCTTAGAAAAAAAATCTGCAAAAAGTCGATTTTTTCAAGCCGGATTGCCAGAATACCCCCTTAAACGGTTCGATCCCTCCCTCGAGCGAAAATCAGACGGTTACCAAGGTTTGCTCCGAATTTCACATTTGGAAGGTAGAGAGTATCCTCCAAAGGTAGGATCCTCTCTCTTTTTTCTTTTTTTTTTTGGCTTCTGCGAGTCCACGCGAACAGCTGGGGAAAATTTTACGAGCGAGAGCTGTGCGAAACGAGAGCATTTCGAGGCAATTCGCGCGAACCCGGAACTTCTAATAGAACGCAATTAAACTACGTGAGCGAAGGTAAACACGATTTAGCTAAACTCCGGCTGAATCTTCAAACGGCGTATTGCGAATGCTGCAAGGCGCGATTTACGCAGCTGTAATTTTTTTTCTTTTTTTCTTTCTTTTTTTTTTTTTTTCTTTTCACAGTCACTTTTCGCGAAAAAAGAATTAACAGCGCGAGATCGGTACTGATATATAGACCGAGAGGACATAAATTACTTCTACAGTCCACTAAGTCTCTTACGAACTTATGGGAAACAGCTCTTAACTAGATGCAGAACTTGGAGGTGTCTTGTTATTATTCACGGTACAATCAACTTTTCCGCAAAACACTCGGTGATTAATGGTAAATAATGACAATAATTACGTGTTTCTTTGCTCTTGAAGAATGGCGGCAAAGTTGGAACACAGGTTCATCAACTTGGAATATTGAAAGGACGTTGCAAAAGTTCAGCTTTTACGGGGTCACGATTAAAATGAGAAAGGAATACAATCCCACGAAGTAAAATATGGGAAATTGTGCAGAATGTACACAGTGACTCTTATTAATATTCAAACGTTTAATTCGGATATGAAAAATTTAGGCTGTTGCAATTTCAGACTGTCCATCAGCCGTCGATTTATTTATGAAGCATCATCACTTGAAATAGGATTCGAAATAATCATTCAAATGATGTTTAACTCGAAATTATGTTGATTATATCTTCCTAACATGTGATATCGTTTCAATTTAAAAGCAATCGTCAGCATTGATTTAACGTTAGAGCAAAGTATAATATACAAGAGTTAATGATACATTGTTTCAATCTCTGGAGAAATAATATCGCCCGCCATTTTTAACTTTCGTTAGAAGCAGCAAGAAGCCTAGTTTTGAATATTTCTATGTAGTATATATTGAATATTTATATGTTTATATTTATAGTATTAATATTCATAGTATAGAATATCTATATTTATATTTTGAATATTTATATATATATATATATAAAACAAAAGTGTCTTGATTTCCCCACTCGTTGCGCGATCTATGTAAAAAACACATTTGAACAAAATGAACGATGCACGTATGAAAGTAGAGGCTTGAAACTTTTAAAATGAACCCATTTAGTTTTACAAAATTATCACAATTTCAACGTAATGCCCGAACATTAACGAGAACCGCTGTACGCCCGAAATCTGCATAACGCGTGAAATATAATTTCACGTTTGTTAACACCAGAGCTACCAATTTATAATTTTCAGAAATTTTTTCGACAGTGTATTTTTAAAAATTTAAATGACTTTTCGTAAAATGTACACATAAAAGCTTGTACAGTCTATTGTGCTTCAAAGTTTCTGTATTTTTTTCACTTCAATGTCTCTAATTTCACGCTTCGATCGTCGAATGATAGATCTAGCGCTTCGTGGAATTTTCCACGCCCTTAACCTCCTGCCACGCGCGTTGAGAATATTTGGCCTAAAATTGCAATATTTCTCTCAGTTTCAAGTATATTGAAATATAACACAAGCGAAACAAATAATAAATTTATTACTTCTTAGTAATTTAGTAATTTCTGTCCAGCGGTATACCGATGAATTCAAAAGGAAGACGAATTATTCTGTACGGTTTGGTCACTCGTTATGGTCCGTCAACCGGTTACTGGCGCAAGAGAGTTAAATTCCGGCGGCGTGTTCTCTGCGTCGATCGTGAAAACCTGAGAAGCCTCAGTGATACATTTTTTTTGTCACGGTGCGATTGGAAACCTCAGCTTAAGGTTCGCCGCGTTTCGAGCAATCCTGACGCGTCGCTTTAATTATCGCTTGACTGTAACGTCGTCGCGAGGACCGCTCTGAAATTAGACGTTTAAGCGAAAAGCGGCACGGCTTAATTGTCTCGAAAGCGGAATCGATCCCACGAAGCCGATTAAATTGCTCCGCCGTTGCAGTCGCCAGGGCGATCTTGATATCTCTCTGTCTCCTTTGTGCGGCTGCGATCGTTCACAATCGTTTCGAATCAACGATACTCTCGCCGATACTCTCGCGCCGCTAAAAGCCTAAATCGGCGAGAAATATCGCTCTCGACTCGTTAACATTAATTAGATGATCGTCGTTTGTTGGAAAGACTATCGAAGCGTAAAGTTTAATGCTGTTTTTCTTTTTTTTTTTCTTTTCCTTCAAATTTTTGAAAGGACTCTAAATATTATATAGGGTATCCCTATCATTTCCGATTCTACGAGCGAAAGTAAGAAAAAAATGTCACATTGATTTCTCCGATAATTTCATTTGAAGTTTTAATATTTTTAATTTTATTCGTAACGATAATAATAGTTGAAGATTTCGAATTAATAAATTTAATTTTTTATCAAATAAATATAAAACTTTTTATTTCTTTATATCCGTTATATTTTATATTTATTATTAGTTTGTTAATTGACTTAAATCGAGTTCCTTTTGATTTAATTGAAGGTGAATCGGAATTAGTTTAATTTAGAATACTATAGAAGATTTTTTGTTTATATTTTTTTATCTGAATATATAAATTTGTTATTTATAAGAATGATTTTAGTAATTACTTTTCATGGTTTTATATACTGAAGTGTTTTATTTAATTTATTTTCTATAATAAATTTGATATTATTAGTTATAATTCGAGGTGTTTTAGCTCGAATTCCATATGATTATTTAATATATATATATGTTGAATGGAGTTATTAATTTTAGTTTTATATTGTTCAATTTATTTATATTTAATAAAAGAATTAATTATATTAATTTATTTAAATTTATTTAAAATTGAACTTTTGATTGCGTGTTTCTTCAGTCGGTGCCAATTTAAACACATCACGATCGTTCATCGAGGTATTGCTGTAGTTTGAGAAAATTGTTAGAAAAGGCATCCGAGAAATTCGTTAGCAGACCAGGCACGATGTCAGAAAATGAAAAGACACAGAGCAAGCAGTGAAGATTACTCACTTGCAAAAACCAAAGGTATTACGTATTCCCATTCTAACAATAACTGAACGACGTTGCAGAGAAAATGACAAGATCGCTCGCTCGCTCGTTTAAATAATTTGCACGACAATATCGTGTCGTGCAAAAGTTATAAACGTTGGAGCCTCGCCGCTAATAACCCGGAGGATTTTGGTCGCCTAAGCAAGTTTAATGGCTTTATAAGGGTTACGCGCGGTTAATTGACGATACCCCTCTTACTCCCCTCGGGCACACGGCTTCCATCAGCCCTCTATCATGCTCTCGAAGGCGGAACAGGCCACTTTGATCAATGAAATACTATATTTAAGATCGTGTGCCGTGCGAAAAGCACCGTGTTACACTCTGAATCCAATCATAGTCCTACGTTCCTTCTCGTGGCTGTCCAATTATTCTAAATAACGTTCTGAAAATAAATACGCGAAGATGGAAATGAGCGCTGGAGGGTTAACAAATCGCTGTACACCGGTCTGTCGGGAAACCGTAGTACGTACGGTACGAGGATGAATGTATCGAAGCAGGAATATATGGAGAACCTTCTGATCAATATGGAGAGACGACCGGTTACATTTGTAGCCGGTTACGTTCGTGATATTGCGCAGCACGTTAGCGTCGTGCTCGCTCACGAAAGTAGGAAACTAGTCGGTCGTTGATCTTCCGATGTAATTCGAGGGTGGTCTCCCTTTCTTTGCTAAGAGATGGAAGGATGCTACTCTTGGGGGAGCGTTCTCGGTGCGTTCTCCCTCGAGGAGGAGAGGGAGCATCAAGATTTAGAGTTAGGATGGGAATTCGGGAGTAGTCGATCGTTTTATGAAAAAGAAGGTTAGGTTTATCGACGTTTTTATGCTCGTTGTGGAAAACAGATATGTTCATTGTAATCGTGCTAAAAGCCCCGAGTCTCCAAGGGTCTGAGCTCGTCAGATTTGACTTTTTCATTATTCTTTCTTTTTTTTTTTTCGTTTCGACGAATAAAAGTACGGTACAATTTGTGATTAAACATACGAGAAGTATGTATTCTGACAGGTTGGCCAAAAAGTAACTGCGTTTTTTCCTTTCCTCGTGTGCAAATGAAGGACGAATATTTTGGTAAGAAACAGAAACTTTATTAATGTATTGACCATTTTGTTCGACTACCTCGTGTCATCTTTCAGGCAACCTCGAGAAATTCTTGTCTTTTTCGACGAAAAGAAAGTCCCAAGAACAGCTTGATATCGTCAATTGGTAGTGAAATTTAGCAAATCGATTCTGACACTGCTGTAACAGCAAACAGTAGTTTGAAGGCTTCTTCATCATACATAATTAAATAATTTTTTACACACTTGCACAGCGTTCTTTCTTTTTCCTTTTTTCTAGAAGTATAGCGAAAATATGACGAAAATCCTTTTCGATTTTCCATTTTGCCAATTTTTCCCACAATCGTTAACAATTATTAACAAGCTCGAACAACCAGCCATCAGATTGCAAAATGAATTCGCGGTTTAACCACTTGCGCTAGCAACTGATTGGCGGACCATAACGAGCGACCAAATCGTACACAATAATTCGTCGCCTTCCAACGACTCGTTGATACGATATCACTGGATAGAAATTATTAATAACAAATTTATTATTTGTTTTGCTTGGAATTATATTTAAATACACTTAAAACTGAGAAAATATTGCAATTTTGGGACAAAAAATTCTCGACGTCATTCTAGCGCAAAAGGTCAGAGTCAATCTATTAGAAAAAAAAAAAAAAAAAAAAACAACGCAATTACTTTTTGGCCAACCCAATACACGAAAATACGAATAAGGTGAAACATTTTTTCCGTAGAAGTTGTTGCTCGATACATGTTAATAACTGTCATGTCGCAGCATCGAATAACATAACGGGGAACGTGCAACTTCGATTCGCTTTTTTTTTTTTTTTTTTTTCACGAGGAACAACCTACTCCCAGTTGTATCGTCAATTATCGCCGCTCCCTATATTTATCCAAGTACATCACTGTACAAATACGATACTGTGCCATCTATCTAAATACGTTCGGTCATAAAAAGATCACTCTAGCGGGGAGCATGATTCACTGAATTACAAGAAAGGGACTTATCCCGAAATTCCCACGATAATCTATCTTACGATACGTTCACGCATCGATGGCTCTGCACGTACATACATACGTGTTCGCATACACGCGAAAGCAGCGAACGAATGGGAGAAATGGCGATAGGAAGATGAAGTTTTATCCATATTTATGAGGCGAAGGGGAAGAAAGAATTTTCAGAGATCGAGAAACGATGTATGTCACGTAGAAAAACATCGGAGTTGGTACTTTGGGCTGCTTGGGCTGATCGGGATATCATAAATAAAGACGGGGACACCGACTGAAAGAGACTTGCATGACGTCACCGACATGTTTCCGCAGAGAGAGACAACTACGAGAGCGTAAATCTAATCATTTCTCGCAACGAGCCAAATGTTCTTCGAAGTATTGATCTCCGATAATTAATAATCGATAATTCAGTTCCTGTGATTTTCTATCATGAATGATAATTATATATTAACGATGATAAAATGATAAAGGTCCGAAGCAATTAGAATCCAATATTACTTGCTCGAGGGAAAGCTACATCCGGAGATCTTAATATTTTATTGAAATTAAAACATTCCCCAATCTTTCAATTATAAATGGTATAGCTGTTAAAAAAAGTTATTAAAAATTCATGGCCAGTAACGAAGAATTTAGAGGCAATCTTTGTCTAGTTAATCTTCTTCATTGTTATTTAAAAATAATTTAAAAATTATTCATTGTAACATGTAAATTGAAAATTTTATCAAATTTTCGTTTACTTAAATTTTTATTTATAAAACCAAGAATACTTCCATATCACCATTGAATAATTTATTGTTATCGTGAGAACAAATTTCCCTTTCATCGACAATTATAAAATTTATTCCAGTTTCCATTTTCTTGTTACTTTATTAATTTTTTGTTTTCTTCTCTTTTCATTCCCGACGACGAGGGTAAAACTGTTGCAGAACGATCCATTTTCTTTGTACGAGAGTCCCAGCCGCTTTACTTTAAACAATGTACGATAATTATTCAATGTAACCAAAAAAAAAAAAAAAAATGGTAAATTTTGCTTAAGGGGTTACACAGCTTTGAATGCTTGCAAAATAAGAAAAATTGAAGAAGGAAATAATTTCGTTAAAAATATACACATTTTGTTACATGTTGTTTAATTACTAAAAATTTGAATTATGTGTGTGAAAGCATGGCTGTTTTGTCAAAACACCATCCAGTGGTACCAGGTATCTCCCTATTTTATCCAAAGCAAATTTTTTTAATTCTTAATTTTACGCTAAATTTTAAGAAGAAAGAAGCTTCTCGAGATGGATTTAAAATATCAACTTTCTGAAAAATGGCAGCTATCTGAACTTGAACGTGTAACTTTCATCGTGTAAATCTTCAACCATGCTCAACTTTCTTAATAAAAAAAAAAGAGAGAGAGAAATGCACTAATAAATATTTCGCTTCGTCAAGTACTAGATGATAACGTCAAGAACATCGTCACAAATTTTTATCGAAATCGATTGTGTTGATATCATACATATATAACTTAATTATTTGCCAAAGTATTCTAGAAGAGACACAACAGAATATTACAATTTTCGTCAAACCGATTTTTCTAAGTCTGCTAAGTTAATAACATATTCTTTTCGTGCTTTCTGGCGGTCCTAGCGTTAATAACAAATAATTCTACGTGCGGGGGAGAGTGATTTCGGAGAGAAATTTTGTCAGACGTCGAAATTCGACGTAACACGGAATTAAATTATCCGGATAATCGAGGAATTCCTTCCGGGCGAATATTATAATCAAAATGTCTGCCAGCTGGGTACACGAAAATCTAGAATTGATCGAAGCCGCAGGTGCAAAACTAGACGCATGATAACATGCGTGTACGATCTTGGTCGGGGATGCCAAACGCATGATGGCTCGGTTGTTCCGAGTCTCTCTCTCTTCTTTTTTTTTTTTTTTTTTCCCCGATGAAACCGCAATCGTGTTGTCGCAGCATTGCGCAATAAAATCAATAAACGACGATTTGACAGCCGGCAGACTTTCTACAGACCGGAATCGAGCTTTGATTTATTTATTTATCCCAACGACAGACGGGACAAACGCTTTGGCACAATATCACTGTGATATATTACAGCGCGGTGCTCTATGGCCTACGGTATTTCGGCATTTCGCCGAATACCGTGCACGAATATGATTTCAATTATTCTTCCTTCCCTTTCTTTTTTTCTCTTTTTCGTCGAACGATTCGTACGAGAGCCCAGCTTTTGTACAAAGTTAATGTAAATTCGAAAACTCAAGAAAAACTAAAAAAATTCGAAATGTATTTTATGTATTGTCTCCAGATTTAGGTAAACGTTGATTACTCGTTATATTTTTTGGCGTTCTAAATGATAAGTTGCTGGTTTCATCTGGTTAATCTAGTAGGATTCACTATAATATTCAACATTGAATAATCTATGTACAAATCTACTAATAAATCTATAAATTTATTAAATCGATCTAAAACCTATAAATCTATATGTGTGTATACAGGGTGTCCAATCTAGATTTACCGCCTCAAATATTTGCATTATTTTTGGAACTATGATTATTATTTTTTATCTTTGATTTCGAAATTCGCACGAATGACTGAAGGAAAGACAGGGGCGATGTCTTTGTGTTTACAACTGTCCTCGTCATTCATTCGATAAATTTTACAGAATTAAACGAAGTATCTCTCTTTCCTAAAATAATAATTTATCGACGTATGTACAGGCTGGGGAAAGAAAAGTTCATCTACGTGTCTATGATAAACACAAACAAACTTTTCTTCCCTATACATGAATATCTTTTTATAGAGAATGTCGAACTGCAATTATTCCATTTTTGGAAAGTGGTACAAAAAGTGATCTTCAAATCCCTGAAATCCCTCAAATTATAAAAAGGGAAAGAGAAATCATTATTGCCATATTATGGCTTCTTCAAATTGTTACGTATCTCCGTAAACAACGGAGATATTTTAAATGGTAAATTTAGGCGAGATACTCTGTGTATAAATGCAATTATTTTGGCGAAATTCTTAAGAAATTAAAATTAATTAAGAATTAAATTCTTGAAATTCTATCCTTACTCTGTGTATAAATGCAAGTTTGGCGAAATTCTTAAGAAATTAAAATTAATTAAGAATTAAATTCTTGAAATTCTATCCTTACTAAAAAGAAAAAAAAATAAAAAAAAAAAAAAAAAAAAAAAAAAAGAAACGGAAGTACGTAGCAAAAAGCAAGCGTAGACACTATTTTATTCGATTGTCATGATTCAGAAATTTCACGCGCAGAGGGAAGATCGCGGGGACTATCCGTCAACCAGCCGACTTTAGACTTTTCATTTTCTTTTCCCTTTTTTTCTTTTTTTTTTTTTTTTTCACACACTCTGGTTATCCAGCCAGTAAAATATCACGGCACGCGGAGAGGTACGTTTCACACTGCGGCGACCGTAACGCACGCTCGGAAGTCGCAGTGCATTTGTTATCCTCCGCGCGGTGTTCTGCGAGATCCTTCGCGGTCCGCGATGCCAACGGTGGCTCGGATACCTCGGGAAAACGGCGATGCATCAGCGCGGCGCTTCCCGTAGAACGTTCACGAGAGAAGTCAAGGATAAACAGGGAGAAAGTTTCCGCTCGGAATATGAACCCGCGCCGGTCGTGTTTACGGTCGATTAATTAACGTTGAGAAACTGGCCGCGCGAATGTTTACCAGCGTCGGGAAAAGCGACAAAGACCGAAGAGAGAGAAAGGCATTTGTGGAGAAAGGAAATCCAGGTGGAAATTAATGAAATTTTTACGACCGCGGAGGACGAGCGCGGTGGTTGATTCGAAGTTGCCGCGACACGCGATTGGAATTACGCTCGAGCATGGTAATAAACGCGGTATCTTCAACTTCCAACTTTGATGGTGTATAGTCGAAGCGCTTGCGAGATTATCCGGAGGGCGGGAGAGGTTTGCTCGCGTTTACTGGCTAGTCGTTAATTACATCTAACGTCAGCGTCAGAGAGCCCGGCAGACGTAACGTCCTGATGGAACGTAAATTAACTAATCGACTTAATCGTTTGTGATATTCAGCGAATTTCCGGCCGATCCCGCTCATTGTTGTTCACGCTCGACAACACGCTCTCGAGTGTATAAATATGTCCCACCTGTCGCGGTGATCTCCACCCGCGCGAGAGTGTTTTTTTATTCAACGGTGAAAAAGTAACGATGATTTTATTTAACCCCCTTTTCGAATGCCAGAATTAATCTGAATGAATTTCCCCGTGAATCCGATTTTATTTTCTACCGCGTTGGAAATAGCGCGAGGGATTTCAGCAAAAAAATTCGTTCCGTGGCACAAAGTACCAGACACTTTTAATTTAAAATTTTAAAAATTTTATGTATGATATATTATTACCAAAAANAAAAAAAAAAAAAAGAAAGAAAAAAAAGAAAGAAAGAAATAACTATATCGCTATCGTCAAAATCGCCGTTATCACTTTTACGTTAACAAATTCTCTGTTATCTTCTTCACGTAATGGGGTTGCTTTTCATAGACAAGGTGGAACAAAATACGCACTGACCAAATGTTGTGTACTGCTCTGCTGTCGATAACAAGCGAAGTAAACAAGTGCGTAAATTAGCAAAACATTGATTCAAATCGACGATGGTCCTCGTCGATGATACTCGTCATTCTGCATTTTGACAGAGGAACTGCACGACGAGTTCAACTCGTCGAACGTACCAAAAGAGGTGGTTAATAGCTCCGAAAGAAACGAAGCGTTTAAAAAAGAAAAAAACAAAAAAAAAAAAAAAAACACGACAAACAAAATGTGTAAACACGTGTTGACGAATTTTCGCGTATTTAAACGGCACTGGTAGAGCCGCCGAGATTACCAGCTTATTGACCGCAATAATTCCGCGTGCGTTCGTGCATGCACGTACTCTTGCCATCGCTGATAATTTTATCGTGAATAGGCGATACATTAAAGTCACCGTCGGGCGAATAAATGGCGGTCCCTCCCCCCCGTATTAAACGGACACTTTAAACCGAAATCAATTTCCCATGATCCATTCGGTGGGATATTTACCGCGTGTACGTTCTAATAAATATCACCGGCGCCGACAATTACGCGTATTCCATTAGCGAGGACCATAAATTCTTCAGATTAAACCCCTCCATAAATCGAGCTCCTCCGAGCAGATCTCTTTTGTTCCATCTAATTGCTTCACACATTCGCAGCTCTCCCGAGTTGTCCCTCTCTCTCTCTTTCTCTCTCTGTCTCTCTCCCTCTCTCTCTCTCTCAAATTCGATAGATGATTCGAGCGATGGAAACGGAGGAAATAGAGGGTGCACAGGAGGATGAAACTGCTATCTTTCTCTTCACACACACACACACATACATACACATACATACACACACACACTCGCCAGGAACAAATAAGATATTTACATCAGCAGATTCTGCCCCTCCCTCTCCTCCGCTACGGTTATCTAGCTGGAACGTGGCCTTCTCGAGTAAGTGGGGTAACTATCAGGTACAGTTCGAAACTAGGAACGAAAGTTTCCGGGAGCCGGGTGGTGATCCCACCGAGCCACGGCCAAGGGGTCTCATTTCCTAATGCGACAAAGTAATCTTCGCCCCTCCCGGTGAAGATGGGAAGCGGAATTAAAGAGAAGTTATAATTAAACACGTATTCGAGCGCGCAAGCGGAGGTCCGGAAGAGCGTGAGACGACACCGTGGGAATAACAATCGGTCCTTCTCCATCGAAGGCCTGCGGGAAGAGTTGGCACTCCCTCGTCGAAGATCATCAACCCTTTGTACGATTCAATGTTTTTCCGAGACCCGTTTTGTCGGCACTGAGGAGTTCCTCCCCGAGACTTGCACCGTCTTATCTGCCGACTCCTAACGTCCCTTTCTCTTTTCCGGTTCTTCCCTTTGTCCGCGTTTCTTTTACCCTCCACTCGTCTCTCTCTCTCTCTCTCTCTCTCTCTCTCCCGCTTTCTCTTTCTCTTTCGTTCGTTTATCTCGTTGTCGTTCGCTGTTGGACTTCCCTCGCCGACGTTCTCTCTCTGTGTTTCTGTCTTTCAGCTATTTCAAACTCCGCCATCCCGAAGCAATTCCCTTTCCGTCTGCCACGCGCTTCTCCACGTTCTCACCGTCTCATCCCTGTCTATCGCTTTTCTGCCGCGTCTGGCAACCCTTTGTTCCCCACCGCTCATCTTCCAGCGCTTCTTCCTCGGCTTGAAAGGATCCTCGGCGATCGTTGCAACGGATTTTCGGCTAGAAACTTTCGGCAATTTAATTATTAATCACAAAAGGGAATACCGGCGCGCCTCGACTTTCGCGGGAAGACTTTCGCTCGTCGGTGAAAGATCGGAGGTGGGGGGGCAGAAACGGGCCGAGCTCGTCTCGTGACAGGAAGTTTAATATTAATAGATCGGCTCGTCAAAAAGCGGGCGAGGAAGCCAGAGAGAACTCTTCCTGGCCAAAGACGAAAGCGTATAACCTCTCGCGCTGGAGTGACGTGCCGCGCACGTCGTGAAATTTTTGTTCCGTTTAAATTGTAATATTTCCTGCAGTTAAGTATTGTAATATTTAACTGTATTTAAATGAAACAAAATAGGCAAAACAAATAATAAATTTATTACTTTTCGATAATTTCGATCCGGTGATACGTCATACCGACGAGTTCAAAAAAGAAATCGACGTATTATTGTATACGGATATTTGGTCACTCGTTATGGTCCGCAATCAAACGATCCGCGGCAAGAGAAGACGCGGGGGAGGGCGCAAGTTTCGCCAAAAAGTTTAGGTTTTGTCAAGGACATTGACGACTGGTGCCGATCGTACACCTTTACATATATTTCTTAGGATTCGAAGGACCATCCACTGATGTGGAGAACGAATGACTATGACCTACTTTGTCTAACTGACTAACCGACGATTATTGTAATTACTGATGTAGAAGAAAACTGTAACTGTCCGATTACTGTTATGATACTCCCTTTTAACTTGTGGAAGTGTTACGAAACTGTTTTAACTGCGACAACTGAACTCTTTTGACTGACAATCTTCCCTTTCATCGCGCCTTGAATTTCCCCTTTTCAAAGGGGAGTGTGCCAAGATCAAACAGAAAGTATGATGAAAGGTTTCCAAAAAATTAGAAATTATGGTGAAATGTTTCCAAAAATTATCGAGAATTTCGATCACAAGCCTGGAACAGGTGGGGCTGCGTTGATGAAACGGATCGTTGCACATTAATTTTAGGAAATAAGAGCGAACGGACGGGCGGACGAGCGAGTTGCACGCTGAAAATCGGCATCGGGAGGCGAGTTTTGGCCGATTGCCCGTGTCTTTAACCCCGTGGCTGGCGCTTTTATCCGCTCGTTCGCTTCTCCCTCCTCCTCCGTATCCAGCTCGACGCCCAGCGGCCGCCGCGTCGTTTCTCAAGAGGCCGGATGCTACGATGCGACGTTTAGACGGAAGGGACGTGACGTTAAATGGGTACACCTAATATCCAGCAACGAGGCTGAATTATACGACAGTCCTTACCGCTCATTTAGTATTCCGCGAAGATAATTTCGCGTGAATCCATTAGGCAGCCGGTGGCGGGCGTTAAGTTTCACCCTTTCTCTTTAGTCACGCCAGGCGGATGTTGAAGGAAGCGTGGCCGGAAGCGGTCGCAGACGGAGAACGCCGTATTGTCGCGATGATCCGCATCCGTCCGTCAACCCCACGGGGGATGAACCCTCCGTGATTTACCGAGGCTCAGCCGATAGGTGGTTGCCTATTGAACGACACCATCGTGCGAACTGGAGCGACTGAAAGATTTAATTGGATCAAGTGGATCGGACGGTCTGTGTCTAAATCGCTCCTTTTTCAAATCGAAAGAGGGTCGAGAGTTGGCGATCAGATCAGAGGTTTAGGTTACGTTTGGCCTACCGCACCCTCTTTTTAAGATAAAAGATTATACCCGTTGAAAGCTTGTCTTGTTTAACGTTGGTCGTCGAGCGCAAATCGTCGAGTAGGTTTTTTTTTTTTGCGAATCCTTAGGCACTCTGTTGTTTTTATGATTCTTTTTATATTTTTGTTTTTTTTTTTTTTTTAGTTTTCCTCCTTGTGATTTTGTTTTTATTCTTTTTGTTAAAGTTTATAACACGTGTATGTGTTTTGGTGTTGGCTTGTCCCTCAAGTGTAGAAATTTAGAGAATTTGCAACGAAACCCTTAAATCCCGTAATAAAAATTTTTTCAATATATGACGAGTAACTATTGTAATATTATGTGTTTTTATGTAAATAACGTAATTATGATTACTTTGAAATAGTCTGGAAATTCACTACATTATTAATATATTGTTATTTAATTTGCTTAATTTAAAAATGATTGAAACTTCATTTTTCTAGATATTATTTACTAAATATTTCTTCTGTCTTTTATAATATTTTTTGCTCTATCTAAGATTTAAAAATAGGACATCACAACAATTAGGTGAACAAATGGAGAAATGCGGTGACAAATTTGCAGATAAGACACATCGAAACTTATAAAATTATCCGATCGATTGCTATTTGCATTTTGTGCATTTATTTGCAGAATAAAATGTGATGTTTTATGTTACGCAGCAGATGAAACACGTACAAATAATTTTTCAAAATTTTCTTATTTTCTTCTCTTTTCTTATTCTGTCATCACCTTCCTCCCCTTTTTATTTTTATTTATTCTGCCATTTATTTCTTTCAAATAAATTATCATAAATATTCGTCACTCTTCTTTATTTTATTCAAATATTTGTTTACAGTAGCTCCCGAAATATTTATTTCCTCCTAAATCGTGCGACATCGTCCATTCTGAGAGGCACTGGATTTAATTAATCGCAATTCCACGTCATCTTTTTATTTCAAAACAATTTCCACTTAATATACTAAAAACCACTGAGATTTTATTGATAAAAGTTTATGTTATTAAACTCAAGTTAAAATATCACGATTATAAAGGCAATGTGACTCGCGCCACTATCGATATAAACGGTTCAATTATCGTCCCGGGAGTTTTCAGCCATTTTGCCAACGGTATTTGCGTTGTGTATTAATTCCGCTGTATGGGCAGTGATGGGATGAAGTTCAATATGTACTCGTGAAACCAAGTCAAATACAATTCAAAAAGTCCACCTTACCAGGATGTAATTGGCACTTAAAAGATAATGTTCAATTGTATGTACTTGTGCAAAGTACTTGGAATATACAGATTGGCATCGAAACCTAGTTTCAGAGCCAGTATGTGTTTATACGTGACGAGTGAAATGTAAATATTATTCCATCGTCAAATCAATGAGCATATGTATATACGCGTAATATAAATATTCATTCTTCTCCTGTTCCTTCAGTGCATATAATTCATCGACAGTTAACGCCGAGATTGAAAACTATTTATTGACAGCGTATGTAAATTATAATGCTGCCATAAATGTCCTACATTTCCATCAGAAATTGTAAAAATTATTATTCGTGCGTTGTGACAACATCGATACTCTTTGAGAGAGTATTCTGAAAAGCAAAACAAATTGAAAGAAAAGATTGTCAATAATTTTCTCTGAAGTTATGTTAATAATAATTGTAATAATAGATAAATGTAACGTAGTAAATACATACATGAAGCACGACTAAAACATAATATTACTATGTCGTTTTTAGTAATAATTTCTCATTTCTCAGGTGCAATTGGCAATCAGTCCATTGTAATATTAATAATAATTTATTACTACGTATATCAATATATTAACATATGGATTAAAAAATGTACTTATAATTACATCCAATGCACATTTTGTTTCTGCAAGTACTTATAAAGAATTCGAATATTATCTACGTAGTATCGATTACAATTAACACATATATACTTGATCCCATCACTACACGTATATAAACCAATTTCGTGATTTTCGCTTTTAATTGGCAACTTTTAATTCTCCTTGAACTTTGTTCTTTTCCCAGGCTGCCGTTTTTTATCCCACTTGAAAGAAATTATTTCGAGTCTTCTTTTTTTTTTTTTTTTTTTCGTTTGACGAGGTACAGATTTTTTTTAAACGAACAGCAGGGAATTACACGTTTTATGTGCGTACGACTGTCCAGAAATTATATTTTTAAATTCCTTCGCGGCAACGATCACTCTCCGCCCTCGAGAATTTACACGTGAGACAAGTTTAATTTACAACATTAGTATGTATAACGTTATTACGCGTCAAACAGTAATTCTTTCGCGTAATAAACGAAAGAACGTCATGTTCCTTTTTCTCGTGGGAACGCTTACTTTTATGCAAACTGGCCTCTCTATTCAAATAACGTAATAATTACTTGCAGTACCAATTTTTGAAAGAAGCTCGCTTGTTATTTCACGTTCGCCGCGTCGACGAAACTCACCTGTTTATTTCACGCGAAAAAGAAGAAAAGGTAAAATTCACCTGTTTCGTATTTTCCAACTATTTCCTAACGTCAAAATTTCGTCACAGGGATGGAAAAAATACGGACAATGTTTGAATAATGTAGGTAAAATGAACACAATTTTAAACCACGTGGTTTTTAATAAAAATAGTTCATTAATACTTAAGTAATTAGAAGGAAAACTGAATATAACGATGACAAAAAGATATTAAATTCTCTCTAGACTCTCACAAGACTTGCACGCTGTCGCAACTCGCTATACTCAAGATTTGTACTCTCTCACGACTCGATATTCTCTATTCGAAATTTTATCCTCAGAACCTTCGTTTTGGAACACTCACTCACACATACTCTCATATTTTATGTCAGTTGTGAGTAACCCCCTACTTTCGTTGGCGCTACCCCCACTATTAAGTAAGCAGTGGAGGGGGCAGCGCTAGCGATCAGAAAAGTGGAGGGGGAAAGGCCGCCAGTTAACCATCTCTGTTTTATGTCTTGAGACTTGCGCGACTAAAACAAACAGTCCCAAGCCTGGCCCTTGCTGCAACAATCACACGGGGCACGCAGCAGGCGACAGTTGCTTCACTTTTAGGTCTTAGACAGGGCAATGAAGTTTCCTCACTCCACAACAATACGTGGATTTCCAACTTCCCGACGTATCGGCGCAAGCAGTTCAATCGACTGGTTCATGTTCACGCGAGCATTTCGGGACGAAATGCATCTGCAAGGAACATCACATTGTGTTTTCACGACGAGAAAAATTGCTGCACAAAGGACGGAGCGTTCTTTGTTAATTCTCGGAGAATTAAGCTTGAGAATTAAGTTCGTTCGTAATTATTATCAAGTTCTTTTTATTTTTCGCCCTCTTAAAACGATAATGACATTAAGCTGAAGTTTTAAACGAGCTTGCTAAACGCAGCGTGCAAGAAAAGTGAGAAAAGGAACAAAAAATCCGGTATCCGGCTACGATCGAGGCGTACCGATGTAATCTATCGAATCACCGCTATTACGTTATGTCGTTAAACCGACGCGTTCTAACGAGCACGCTAGCAATTTTCATGCTGCTGTTCCGAGTGTTTCCGGACAGTTGTTTGAAAGACGTGCGCTGCAATCTAAATACGAAAGCTGGTGGAAACAGGACGGAAAAACGAAACGAATGTGATCGCGGTAAACAACTTTTTGAAATTACAGAGTTTACGATTTGCTCGTGGAAACGATACGATACGAATTGAGGGAGGTGGGGAGGGGGGGATATCCCAGATTTTTATATTGCAGTTGTTTTTGCACCGGCGATGCAACAGATAAAACGAAAACCGAGGATTTAGAAAACGCGCGTTGAAAAACGAAACGTAATAAATCTAAACAAGCACGTGAAATCTAAATAACCACTCGATTTATTTGACTAAATTTGCTTTGAACTGGACTTCAGAAAATTGAGATCACGTCGATTTTTCGTCCGTCAGCTCTTTTCTATACGCTGTCGTTTCGATCGAGAATACAGTTGCTCGTGAGAGTGTTTGAACTTTCCCGAAATACGAAAAACTATTATAATTTTGTCGAATTATTCATTTTATTCTACGACGTCTGTACGCTTCTCGAAAATTTCGTAAATTGTCACAACGTGTAGAGAAAAATTTTTTTCATGGCCAAGTTCAATTTGTTTGAAGGCTGAAGCCACCTTTTTGCAATGACTTCTGAAAACTCGCGACGTGCGATTTTTCTTCGGTAATTTATTGAACTTTGAACATCACAAAAAAACGAACATAATGACAAGAATGTTGGAATTTTTTTGAATCTTTGCAGTAATATTCAAATTTCGATAAATTGACGGAAAAAAAATAGTATAGTAAGTTCTGAGAGTCTCAACCTTCGAGTCCATAGTAAATTCAATATTGAAAAAAAATATATATAATTAATTATTATTATTAAATTATTTATATATTTATACAATATACATACAAAAATAAATAACTATACACACATATATATATTTAATAAATAAATTAAAAGAACAAACAAAAATAAAAATATTACTTATACAAATATGTAATATGTATTAATTATATACAAATAATATATAATTATATAAATAAATAAAAACAATAATATTATATTTAATTATTATATTTAATGTAAATTACGTATTAAATTTTGATGTTTAAATGAATTAATAATATTAATAATATAAATAAAATGTAATTACAGTTAAATTATTAATTAAATTAATATTTTATATATAATATATATTATATATATATAATAAAATAAAAATTCCATATAATTTAATGAAAATTAAATAGGGGAATTAAAATTAATAATGATCAATTAAAGTGCCAGCAATGGCATATATGTAAACTTATATTATAAGTTAACAATTTCTAAATTTTACTATAATAAAAATAACTATTATATTAAATCCCAAATTCAATCCCGCTCAATTTCACTCGCATAAAGAATCGCAGCAATTTGTTCTTCATCATGCAGAAGCCGCGCGAAAGTAGTAACCTCTCTTGAGTAGCTCGTAGTCGTATTCGTGCGCATCAACAGGTGTAGCCAGCAAACTGGAGCGCGTTTCTTTCACAACTGCCGCGTATGGTCTCCCTTAATCGTCAATAAAGACCGCTCTCCTTCTCTCTCTCTCTCTCTCTCTCTCTCTCTTTCTCGGTTTCCGAGTAAGATCTCATCGAAGTTTTCTCGAACAGCGTGGTCCGGTATCGGGATTAAAGCCACCCCTCGAAACGAACGGCACTTGGGCCGGGCTCGCGGCTTGGCTGTGTCCCCGTTTCCATCATCGGCTGGAAGATAAGAGAGCTGGGTACGGACGCAGGCACGGTGGGCGCAGATAAACGGATACAAAGGCCCGTTCGTTGAAAGGAACGTCCTTTTCCCTCGCGGTGGAACAACGGAAGCAACCGTGGAACGGAAGAGGTCGCGGAGAAAACGCGCACGATAAGTTTTTCCCTGTGTGTGTGTGTGTGGACCTCTGTCACGCTTCCACGAAACCGAATGCGTATTAAACGGCCGAGGATCCGGGAAAAACGGATTCGTTTCCTCATCTCCGCGTGAATGAACGAACGGACGGGCGGATGCTTAGTGGGCCAATCCAAAATGGTCACATTTGGCACGCTCGTGCTCGTTCAATTACCACGTTTTAACGTCGTCACACACGCACACAGAGAAATAGGAAGAGAGAGAGAGAGAGAGAGAGAGAGAGAAACTGTGAAAGAGTGGTTTAATCGCGGCTGCGTGTCTGGAATCGAAAGGGCGAATTTGAATTGCGCCAGCGCCTGGTATACTGTCCCTCCTCACTGAAGTCAAATTGAATATTTGCTCGGAGCGCCGATTGGTTTGATTAACGCACAAAAGATCTTTCGGGTATTAAAGCGATCCACCAGCGTCGTTTTTGGGAAAGGTAGTCGAATAGGCGTGCGTATGCATACGCATATACACGATGTATATACACGGTACGATGCTCTGCTGTGCCGAGCTTACCATTTCGCCGATCGATCTTCATGGTAGATTTGTCAGGCAAGAGGCCGGCTGTACCACTCTTTGATCTGTCGTTTGGAATTGGTCGGTAGCGCGTCGCACGATGATTTTGTGGGTAATTCGTGGCAGTGAATGGTCGACTCTCATCTCGTGAAATTATGCGCATATTTTATTTATATCTAATAATATATGTATGTATTCATTTACGTAATATATGTTACATGTACATTATAAACAATTTATACATATAAATATATGTTTATAATATATGTGTATACATAGTTATATTATACATATAATATTATGTACATTATACGTATAATATGTACTCGTATGTAAATATAATATTACGTACATTATACGTGTAATATGTACTCGTGTGTAAATATAATATTACTTACATTACACGTAAAATATATACTCGTATGTAAATATAATATTATTTATATTATACGTAAAATATGTACTCATATGTAAATATAATATTATTTACATTATACGTATAATATGTATTTATATGTAAGTATAACATATTTATATTATACATATAATATAAAAAATATATCTATATTATACGTATAATATGTATTCATATGTATAATATATATTATATATAATGTATAATATTTTGATACATAATATAATATTATGTACATTATACGTATAATATGTACTCGTATGTAAATATAATATTACGTACATTATACGTATAATATGTACTCGTATGTAAATATAATATTACGTACATTATACGTGTAATATGTACTCGTATGTAAATATAATATTATTTACATTATACGTAAAATATGTACTCATATGTAAATATAATATTATTTACATTATACGTATAATATGTATTTATATGTAAATATAACATATTTATATTATACATATAATATTATCTATATTATACGTATAATATGTATTCATATGTATAATATATATTATATATGATGTATAATATTTTGATACATAATATAATATTATACGTATAATATGTACTCGTATGTAAATATAATATTACGTACATTATACGTGTAATATGTACTCGTATGTAAATATAATATTATTTACATTATACGTAAAATATATACTCGTATGTAAATATAATATTATTTACATTATACGTATAATATGTGTTCATATGTAAATATAACATATTTATATTATACATATAATATTATCTATATTATACGTATAATATTTATATGTATTCATATGTATAATATATATTTTATATGATGTATAATGTTTCACGGGGTGTCGAGTCGAGTGGATATTATCGCTGTTGTAAGCGCGGTTTAAACGATAGCGGGATGCAAGGTTGGAATACAAATGAGAAAAAAAAGAGGGAGAGAAAACGCGCGAGTACATTTAAAGGAATCTCCTTGGATTACTAATAAATGCTACGGACGCCAGTATTCGCGCCTGGATTACTATTTAAAATTCGATCCCCGTTCGTTTCCCGGTCTAATAGATTGTACAAAGCAAGAGTTCCATTACGGTGATTTTTCTCCGAGAGCAAGCACGCCGCCGTTTGTTTGTTCTTCGTCACTTCGTTTTTCCTTCCTCTTCCTTTCCCTTCGAATAATCCTTTGGTCAATTTTGTTTAAACACTTCTGAACTGATTATTCCTTTCTTTTCTTGTAAATATTCTTTCTCAAATCTACTTAATCTCTCGCTTAATAATTCATTTTTCATTCTTCTGGAGAAGAAACTCCAACTTTATCGATAGATACAGTGAAATCTTCGATCACTTCTGCTTCTTCTCTTCGTCGATTCGTTAATATTCACAGTTAGCATTTATCTGTATCTGTAGTTGAAAATGTAATGGTAAATACGTTTTCTGAGGAACGTTTTCGAACGAAAGGTCAGAAGAGGTTCTGAGCTGAATATAGTATTGGAAAAGCTGCAAACATCTAATAAAGGCATTAGCCTGTCTATATATTTTTCCGATGTATTTCGTCAGTGGAAAGTGACTATGTACGCATATTATTACATATATTAATATTAATATTACATATATAAATATAATATATGTATTATACAGTACATGTTATATGTGTTATACATTATACACATGTACATATTATACATTAATAACGAACAGTAACTTATTATTACAATCTGCTACTATACACGTTACATTTTCATATAACGAACTGTTTACGGAAACAGATGTTTACTAATACATCATTAAATTTCACAAAAAATATCGCCAAAAGAATCAGCTTCTTTCTTTTCTTTTTTTTTTCTTTCACCCACTGCAGGCTTAAGCCGTGTGCTTTTTACATCAGCTTGTCTATCATCTACAACGAACCGCGAAATGTTGTTCGTGCAATTAACCAACGTCGCTAGATAAACGGTGGGATTAATTCACTCCCGAAGCGGACGGTCGCGAAGCTGAACGTTCGCATAATATGCACATAACCTATTAAAGCGGCCGCCAGGTTGCCGCCGCTGCCTCTGCCTACAACTACTGCTGCTGCTGCTGCTGCTGCTGGCTTCGCCGCCGTTCTACCTACCCTCGTCCACTCTAATCGAATGAATGGCCAACCGAAAAAAAATTTGCATAATCTGTTTTCGCAGTCGAGAGAATGCTGCGACCGCGCGCCACTATCGTTCGTCGAATAATAAATTTTCGCATTTTTTTCTCAGCGACGCGCAGCTTCGTTCTAGTCGTAGCGTAGACACGAGATTAGAAGAACAGCATAGAGAAATGCGAAAATTTTGTCGTGAGATTTTGAGAATTTTTTGTATCTGTGTATTTCGCAAATAAAAAGAATAACTTTCAGGCGATATTATCTTGTTGGATAAATCTGTACGTGCATACGCGGCGATATTACTTTGATATAAACCGATTTGCTCATAATTCGCTATAAACTAGACGCTGATCATCATACGATAATACAGTGTAAATTTTAAGCTATAACATTTTCATATTTCAAAGCGAAAGAGTTGTGTTGTAGTATTGCAATATTCAAAGATTCTTGTTGTAATAATATTCAGTATTCTATGATGATGAATGATAATGATGATGATGATGATGATGATAATTGAATGATGCTCTTGGTTGTTTCGTCTAAACTCTATACATCTGCGTATCTCTCTTAAAATACTCAAAGAGAGAAAATTAGAAATAAAGTAGACAGAGTACTCGTCAAACGATCGTTAAAATTTTACTTCAGTTCACCATTCGAGGGAAGGAAATGTCAGCATGAATTAAATGGAAATTTCGTTTTGAATAAACGTTCCCAGTTCGCCAAAGTGAGTGAAATCCCGCCGAAATTCTGTCCGAATCGACACAGATTTCGAATCCGGAGATAAGATTTCTTTCTCCAGAGTTTAGGAACCCGAGAACTGATGCTCGCGAGATAACACGGATTGTTAATTGAAAATGCATACTAGTGGATCTAGAGATATTGGTCAACACAAAGTATTTATAATGGGGCTTTGTAGCGGAGGATCATCGATACAGGATAGGAGCCGTTTCGCTATGGAAGTTCATCGGATATTGGAGATTTTGCAGATGTGTACTAACTAACTAACGAATATCGAGAAATCACTGGAGGACAGTTTTGTTAACGGTGCATGCAAACACCGGCGATTCGAGCATTTGCATTGCAACTGCACTCTCGACCGATGCCACGTCAGGTGTCGGTAGAAAAATCCAGCAACAACAGAGTCGACAGTTTTTCTTTTGCATTTGCAATTTCGATGATAGATCGGTAAGATGAAGGATTTGGGGGAATTCAGTGTGGATTCAGTGTAAATAGAAGGATGTCTCGAAATATTGCTTTTAGAACACTAAAACCACCGACAGGTAAAGCATAGAATTTCTATCGGAGACATTAAAGTAAAAGAAAAACAGAAAATCTTTGTAATACAAAGAAAAAAAAAATCTTTGTAATACAATATTTATAACACACAAGCTTTTATTTATGTGTTTTCTTTGTAATCTTTGCTTTTACACAAGCTTTTATTTATGTATTTTCTTTGTAATCTTTGCTTTTACACAAGCTTTTATTTATGTATTTTCTTTGTAATCTTTGCTTTTACACAAGCTTTTATTTATGTATTTTCTTTGTAATCTTTGCTTTTACACAAGCTTTTATTTATGTATTTTCTTTGTAATCTTTGCTTTTACACAAGCTTTTATTTATGTATTTTCTTTGTAATCTTTGCAATAGAAAGAAAAGAAAATTTTTGTAATACAATATTTATAACACACAAGCTTTTATTTGTGTATTTTACGAAGAAAAAATGCACTGTTTTATATCTAAAAAATATCTAACAAAAATTATCGATTGGTCATTTTGACCATTTTAGTAGTTCTAGTTTTAAATACAGGCTGTTGAATGAAATCATTTAAATATGTCCCCTATTTTTTATTGTACAAAAGAAAAATTCTGAGGATAAAGTTGCACTATTTTGAAAGACAAATGTAACGCTGGAAATATTTTTTTTTTAATAATCATTTATTTACGAGACCTCAAAATTATAGTTTCTTCTCTTTCTTTTTTTTTTGCAATTGCACATGTATTTCTTTCTGAATATACTTGTACAGCGTGAAAAAACGAATTCAATGACTCGTAGAACTAAATACCATTCTGATCATTTATTTTTGAATCGTTGAATTTGTTTTGTTCTTTTTCTACGCTCTACGAGAATATCCAAAAACAAATATGGATTGATTGTAAAAAAATAATACATACCTGATAATAATTTTATCATTTATGTACATAGTTAAACTTCATCCAAGGCTTTGGAAGAATATCACGATGATAAAAATTATTGCCTCGTGAAATTGTGACTTTACACATACAATTCATAAAAAATATACTTACCTTTTCAGAAGATACGACGAAATACAACTTTTCAACTCATCGACGCTATAATGTCTGTCTGATTTGTATAAAAACAAACGATGGTATTGCTACTAATGACAATCATTCGTGCACTTCTTACCTTGCAAAATTTTAGATCTCCCCACTTTTCTCTCCGATGCTATCGCCGATGAAGTTTTTCATCACTGGCAAACTTCTGGTCCCATCTTTCTCTCTCTCTCTCTCTCTCTCTTTCGGCTCGAGCTCGTCGCGCGAGTCAACGCGCCCGACGTGTTTTCGTTAAAGAGAGAAGACTACGCTCGGAGCTAAAACAGATATGAAGCTTAAGAATTCAAAGGAGCCTGATCCGTTCGATGGAAAGACGGCTGACAGTTAGCCGAAGAAGGGAAGATAGCGCGGAATAGGAGAGAGAGATAAAAAATAAAAAGAAACGTCAGTGGAGAAAGAGAGAGGAGCCGGAAGAGAGGTGGGAAACGGATAAGGAGCGGAGAACGATATCACCGTGGAAGATTGTGGCGCACCGCGGGAAATGGAGTACGCCAATGAAGAAGAATGGCCGCCAAATTCCCGACAGCTTCTTTATTACTTCCTCGCCTCGAGTTTCCCACCGCAGCCTTCGACTGCTTTCGGAAAAGAAAGCGTACGTAGAATTGATCCCGAGACCGAATTTCTTCCGCCTGTCGGGCCAGCCGTCCGCAAGAATTCTTCTTCTGAAAGCGTCACTCGTCGTGATGCCATACTGAAGCCATGCCGTGGAGCAGGCTGGCTCGATCCAAACGATTCGTGCCAGCCTGTTACGATGCTAAGCCGTGTCCGACGTGTTCGATACCTATTGCACCGAATGTCCAATCCCGGTCTATCGACTTACGCCGGCAAATATACCATTCGCTTACTCCTGTCGACAAATATTTCTGATGTCTCTCCGACGAGGCTATCCGATGTAAAATGCATATATCTTTCGTGTCACGAGGCGAATACAAATTGACCCCTTCCTACTCCACCCCGCCCACGGTTATCGACGCGTGCAACGATACTATTCCGCGCTTCGAACGATACTGAGGGCGAAGCTTGAAAATTTCGTCGCGAAACTTGTCGCTCGTTTTTCGCCACGGGGCTCGGCGACGCGTGAAACAGCAACGTCCATGACCGAGCATGATGTCGGAACTCCAGTGTTAAAAACTTCGACGTTAAAAATTCGTTTCAGTGGCCTGGACTGCTCCAACAACCGAGCCGATGTTTCGGAGACGTTCGATTTAACCACGTTGCGCTGGCAACTGATTGCGGACCGTAACGAGCGACCAAACTGTATACAATAATTCGACGCTTTCTTTTTGAACTCGTCGGTATGATGTCACTGGATAGAAATTATTGAAAAGTAATAAATTTATCATTTGCTCTGCCTGGGTTATACTTAAATATATTTAAAATTGAGCCGATGTTTTGGAAACGTTCGATTTAACCACGTTGCGCTGGCAACTGATTGCGGACCGTAACGAGTGACCAAACCGTATACAATAATTCGTCTCTTTCTTTTTGAACTCGTCAGTGTGACATTTGTTGGTAATAATTGATTGTTGATCAGTTCATATGAATGATGAGTGAGGCAATAGTGAAATAACTAAAGGCTGGCAACCATAAAAAAAAAAAGAAAAGAATATTGAGAGAGAGTCTGGTATGTATGTGATGTACAAGCGTAAAAGTTAGAAGCAAGCGATTCTGTGAAAGTAAAGGTAAAACCTAAACCAAAGACAATTCAATGATTGATGTATTGTGATAGTCTAAACATAGATTGTTATATTTAATGCTATGTTTATATTTCTTTTAATTAAAAGCATATTACAAACTTTCATTCTGCACCACGTGCAAACCCAACCTCCAACAATATCACTGGACAGAAACTATTGAGAAGTAATAAATTTATTATTCGCTTTGCCCGGGGTAATACTTAAATATACTTGAAACTGAGGAAGTATTGCAATTTTGCGGACAAAAAATTCTCAACGCGGCACGTCGTCATCCCAGCGCAAGAGGTTAATCACGGCCTTAAAAACAATGCATATTTCAAGGGGTAATTATCGAAAATTCTCCGGGATGAAAATTCCCGGGTTAAAGTTAATCGAAGTTCGCGAAACTCGCTGCATATTTATATCGTTGTGGGTAGTATCGCATTGAACTTGGAGAGCATCGTACGTGCGGCGACACACGCAGATTTCGATCTGTTGCGACTATTTTCTTCCCTCGGTCATTATCTATGCATCCGGCTTGCCCCAACTAGCCGGCATGAATCAATAAAGGCTAACGCCGGGGGGGACGAGCCGGTTATACTTCAGCGAAACGGGTGCAGCAGAGGCCGCAAGTCATCCCCCGACGTCACCAACGTCACCCTCAACTCTCCTTCCCCTGTGCCCTGCAGTTTACTGCCAAGCGAAGTTGCGTTTAATTACACGAGGACAATATTGTTTCTACGCGAACGCTCTTCCCTTTGCAGCGAGCGTGATATCGCTTTAAATAACCGCAGGGCCCGACGCGCCTCGTATTGTCGTTTTTCCCTGGCGCCCACCCCCTCAACTATCGTCACACTGACCGACTTCCGTCTACTTTTCCTTCTTTTCTCTCTCTCTCTCTCTCTCTCTCTCTCTCTCTCTCTCTCTCTCTTTCTCACTCCCCTCTCTCCCGTTTTCATTCAAATCCTCGTGATTCCTCGTCGGGAAGCTTCAATTTTTGTAATTAGCCAGCTTTGTTGAACGTTTCTGTATAAAAAGAAAGAAACGGATGGGGGAGGAACTTTTGATCTTCTCGAAGGAAGATCCACTGAATAATTAAGCGTCCTCCGCTTTGAATGTGAACGACGATCGTCGAAAATTTACGATGTACAACGCGATTTGTCGCGAGCCAGAGCGCAACGACAAGGGTGCAACGACATTGGCCGTTTGCTGTCAGCGAAGGTATCATACGAGCCGTTTATTTTGAAAGTGGCCCAAGTCCATCTTTATCTTTAAATCGAGACATTTAACGGCTTGCGTTTTGATAAATTTAAAGATATCGCTAACTGATGAACATGGTAGTATGATGTTTCTGCGTTATGATGTTTCTAAGGGTGTATAATTCGCCAATTCAATTAGTGTGATAAACATTGTTTAGAAAATAACACGGTTTTGATGGCTAAAGCCACTGTCAAAATAAAAATCTTTATCATTTCCCGAGTAAATATTAAAATCTTAGCGATGTCAAATGTATTAGTTACAATTTGTCCAAAAATGAAAACATGACGTAGCAATGTAGAAATGTTAATATTAAAAGCGTAGAAATGTCAATATTTAATATTAAAGCTAGCTTTGATTTTTTTTGGAAAATGAACTTAGACCACTTTCGAAATAAACGTATGAAACGAAGGTGTTCGTCTTTTAACGCGCAAACGAAATCTGCTAATTCTTGGAACAAACGTGACGCGACGACGTCGAACGAAGTTGCAGCGAGGAAACAGGATATTTACGTTCGCTCACTTCGAAACTCTCCCTCGAGAGTATTTCAATGAGTATTTGCTTCTTTTAACAGTTTGCTCGTTGACTTAAAAAAGAAAAGACAAACAAAAAAAAAAAAAAAAAGGAAAGAAGCTGTCCAAAGACGTGGTCGATCTTCGAGTTACAAAGACGAGCAACTTCAGCTTCAAGATGAAATATAAAAAAAATCAATGTCCTCCAATGTTCTTCCGCCACGAAGCACTCTCGATCTTGCCAACAACCCTCTCCCGCAGTATCGGAGCAATTCCAGGGATTAAAGGTTAGACTACAAAGCGGCGATCAATTGCGACGAATTAAAGAAGCGTGTTAATGTCCTTCTTGCTCGTTGAAATTCTTTTTCACAGTCGTTGCACCGTGTTATTCGATTTTTATCGCAATTTTAAGCGATCGGACGACCGACTGCTTGTACACTTGCGGAACTGATCGTTTAGTTTCAAACGAACAAGCAAACAAACGCTGAAAATAAAAACGCGCGTCAATAACGAGCATTTGCTTTTATGCAGCTTTTCAACACCGTTTTAAAATCGTGTCGTTGTTATTGTTTTTGGTGCTTGTTGAATAGTTGAATTTGAACGAGGTTCTGAACAAATGAAACGTCGACAGATTATTTCAATTTCAATTGGAGCAACGTCGTCTCCGACTTAAGCAGCATTTGCAATTTCGTGTCGTTGGATTACTACGTACTTTCGTAGACTATTAATTCACAATCGCGCGCGTTATTTCACCAACAGAGGGACATTTCTTAATTCGACGACGACGGACGATATTTTCACTCGTACGAGAATTTATTTTGCTTGATCGTTTCATAGAAACGCGAGCATGAACGATAGAGATGATAAACGGAAGTCACGTTGCGCTCTACGCAAACAAAAGCGGCCGGGAATTTCAGACCGAGTCTTCGACTCGTTCCGTATCCGCGGTATTATGAAAGCAATCACGTTACGAGGATTCGTTTCCGGCAGAACGGATACGGGATCCGACGTACTTTCGTAAATGCGTTTACGAGCTACGATCCACTTCGTTTCCGATCACGGGGAAGGAAGAAATGTAAGGGAATCTCGAAGAATGGCGTTGCAATTCGCGTACAGCAGGTATCTACCCATCCAAGGTATTGTACCTCGAAGTGTGTCTTCATGAGCGAATTTATCCAATTTTTGCATTCTGATTTTACTCGTAGCAATATTATATAATATTTCTACGATATAATATAATATTCATAATATTTCTATATAATATAATATAATATAATATTATATGACAATATTAGTAATATAATATTATATAATATATTATATTACAACATTAGTAATATAATATTATATAATATAATATAATATTGTATTACAATATTATTAATATAATATTATATAATATAATATAGTATTGTATTACAATATTATTAATATAATATTATATAATATAATATAATATTGTATTACAATATTATTAATATAATATTATATAATATAATATAATATTATATCACAATATTATTAATACAATGTGATTTATATTGTATCAATAATTGTCATAATATTATTATTGTTATTGTACAGTACAATATAATAAAACAACAATATAATATTCCTACATTATATATTAATAATATATAATATATTATATATTATTTATATTCCTACAATATTCCTATTGTATTATATTATATATTGTCTTGTATTGATTTTTTAGGGCGGCAATTCGAGAATGAGTTATTAAGAGTGAATTTTTTTGCATTTCTTTAAATGAAAATTTAACTTTGCCATCGTTTTCTTCCATGAATGTCACGTTCTGTGGAAGCTCGTTTAGACCTTTTAGTTAATGGCCTTTAGTTAGGCTTCCTCCACGTCAAAAATTCTTTTTAAATAATAAGAATTATGCGTTGCATGCCTTATTCTTACACTCGCTAGTAAACGAATCCCTACAGAAATAATGTTTATTTTCTTGTATGATTCCTATACTTTTTGTTAGTACGAAAGTTCAAAAAGGGTTTTAAAACTACTTTAAAGGTATCTGATTTTTGTACTTGTATTATTTCTTTGTACTTTTTACTTATGTATTTTCCGTTGTCTAATGGCAATGATTTCCATAAAATAATAATAATAACGGAAAACTTGAGACCAAAATCATCGAAACATTGAAATATCACTTTCTGAGAGCTGTCTCCATTCAGAATTTCTATACATTTGGAGTCATAATTTTATAACAGCAATGGTGCAATAATGACGTCTTATATTGCTTATATTGCGGTCTAAACGAAACCATACATTCGAGAAGGTCGTTTTCATGGGACAGCGATAACGATTCTGTAGGTGTCGTGAATTTTATTGGCCAATGTCTGCGTCACGTGATTGCGGAAAGGTCTGTTCGCAGTGTACTTAGAATGGACTATAAGTTCCGATTGTAAGTGCAGAGTTAAGCGAAATTTATGGCTATTTAGTTTCAGCGAAAGTGAGTACGAATGTATGCTCTTGTAGAGTAGATCCACGAGGATATGCAAATATAGGGGCTCTGTAGCTTTTTCTTTTACTGATCTTCAAAATACTTTTATGTTTTGTGTATCTATATTTTAAATGTATGTATTTTACATTTGTATAATGCATACTTTTATAAGTAGTTTTATAATAATTTTGTAATATACGTATATAAATATAAATATAAATATAAATATATATACATATATAAATATAAATATAAATATAAATATAAATATATATACATATATAAATATAAATATCACAATTATAAAATATATATATAATTATTATATTACCTAATTTTATTATAATTACATATGATGTACAATATACAAATATGTATGTACACTTACATGTACATAAAAATGTAAGATATAAAACATGTACATAAAACATAAGATATAAAACCAAACGAACTAAAATTAATAAAATATAAAATAATAGTTATGTCTCAAACATAAACACACGAAACACTTCTGCACGTTTCTAAATTTTATACTCGCCTAAATTTGTTACTCGCTCGAGTACACCATGTTGAACTGTAGAAGAACAACAGTTCGCCGAGGTAATCGCATTTTAATTAGTAGTAGTTGGACGCGTGCGTAGGTACTCGCGAAGCCAATTTTCGATAACTGATCCGTAGAAGTCGTCGCGCAGTTCCCTGTGTCGCGATTGAATTAAACTCGCCGCCTCGTTGGAGTGCACTTGTGCGCCGCGTCTCGCAAGGAATCGACGGCGACTCGATGGGGGAGGGAGGCGACGAGAAATCAGAGCTCTACGAGAGCAAGAAAGTGGAAGTCTACGAAACGAAAGAAAGGGCGGAAGAAAATGAAAGGGCGGAACGACAACGATGGAAAATAAGGCGGTAGATTGAAATCGCGTGGCTCGCGCGAGAGTGGTATTGCAGTGTGCTGCTTTCAGTTTAATCGGCTTTTGACTCGGCTCTAATAACGAGGCCTGAGTAATGACTAGTAATGAGCGTTATTACGCGAGCCCCCGATCTCATCGATCTCTCTAGTTACTTTCGATGCTAGTATCGATGTTAATTTGTGGCCTTCCTCGAGCTGGCTTCGCCTCTCGAGTAATATGTCCGTAATGTGTGTGTCCGGGGGTTAAAAGTCGTTCGTCTGGGAGTTCGAGCGAACGATTAACGACGTTTTTAATATTTCATCGACACACGTTCTGTATTTGTCGATCGAAAGTTTTAAATTTGTACGATATCGGCCACTGATACACTCGCAACATTGACACGGGGAATTTTTTTGCTCATCTTGCTCTCGATAAAAGAGGTTTCTGTGGGTGAAACGAAAAGAAATCGTGTCGCTGAGGGTGAACTGTTCCTGAGGATCGAAATCATCGCCGCCATTGATCGTTGAACAAGAAACTTTTACCCGGGGGTGATCCTTCCTCCTCCTGTAACGCAACACCTGCTACATCGAGTTCAATGAACGTTTCGCGAATTACTAATGCCGCTACTTCCGCTTTATTGCCACGACGAAGACGTCCTTAGTCTACGACGTCTGCACGGCGAAGATTGAACTGACGACGAATTACCCAAATGCCACATCGAGCGTTTAACGCGGAGGCAAATGTTGTGACATAGTTGAAACGAAACCTGGCTGAGTTTCGCATTTCTCCGTGAAATAGAACGCATTAATCCCTTTATATTCAAAGTATACGTTTTCAGAATCATCGTGATTGCTGCGAACCGCTTGGTTTATTTACGTGTCGCAAATGAAAAAGTTAAATTTAGTGCAGCTTCAAGTTGAGGTATTACAATACATCGAGGGGAGATGGAAAATAAGCGAGAATTTTCTTATCTTTCGTACAAAGAAGCCTTTTTTAGCAAATAAAGGAAATTAAAATTATATTTAGCAAAATAATTTTCGAGACTATATTTTTATTTAGACTACAATAAGTAACCATAGTTTTATTTATTTTTAGTTCAGCATTTTGCTAGTTTTTATTTAGAATTACACATCATAGCGTTTAGAAGCAGAAATATGTATCCAAAGAAAGGATAATTCTATCATCATCTTGGATTTGAGATTAAAGACTAATTTATGAATAAATGATTCCATTGATTTTGTTTATAGAATTCTCCGAAATGCATGAATACATTCGTGGGAGCCGGCTCTTCGATATTCAGTACAAGATTCATGCCATCAATTTAAACGATTCAAACATTCAAAAGACTGTAACCAGTTCTCCGATTCTGCATATATCTCATCACAGTTTGAACAAATTGGTTTTGTGATCAAACTCGTAATAAAAAGTAACTAGAGAAATACATAAATGTATAAATACCATGTGTGAGATAAAATGACAAATGCATCATATATAGAATATTACATTTTTTAAAACCACACTTCTTTATATTCTTTCTATATTTGTATTAATGCCGGATTTAATTACCCTTGAAACACTTATTCTTTAGTTAAACCTTCCGTATGAAAAAATAAAAGAGATATTACATTTTTTTATAATATTCTTTCTACACTATACTCCATAAAATGCTTGTCTTTAGTTAAATTTGAATTCACTAATTTGCAATGCCAAATTGCTATTTTGTCGGTACATTTTGTTGTTTCGACTTTTATTGTGTCAAAGAAAATCAGTCTGTGCTACCAACAGATGTAAAAAAATAACATTGGTCGTCTAACTTCAGTCTCCTCTATATATCATATTATATTATATTATCGTGATTTTCCTCAAATTTAGAAAAATTCTGCACTTAAGAACGAAGAGTTAAAAATCGTGCCTTCCCACCCTCCTTTCTGATCCCGTCGCCCGTTTATCTGCGAATCATCTCTCGGCTGTAAACAGAAATATTAAATTGCCTTAAATTAATACCACGACTCGGAAGAGACAATTCCACCCACAAGTAACGTTAAAGAAGCCGAGGCTCGCAAAACGAATCCTTTAGCTACGTTTCTGCTCGTTTGCAGCAAGAACCAACCCCCGAAAACTTTTCCGCCCAACAATAGACGTGCATTAATCCAGCGAGCGGCAAAAAACGAAAGCGAGTCACTTTGCTTCGAAACAAAGACACGCTCCCCGGCAATATTGTTTCTTATAGATCAGTCCCATTAAGAGCAACAAAGCGCAGAGCAGTCCTTCGTTCGTTTCGGTCGCTGATCGCGTCTGACCGGCTTCGAAGCTAACCTAAAAATATTATACAGGGTGTCATGTAACTGGTAGTACAAGCGGGAAGGTGGTAATTCTACATGAAAAACTGAATGAAAAATATGGGGTAAAATGTTTTCATACGAAGCTTTATTTCCGAGAAAAATAGCTTTGAATGTTTGTCGAGTACACGTGCACTTGATCAAGATTCAACTCAACGGATTTCATTGTTATCTCTACTAACATTTGTAAATATTGCCAATGTTCGTACGCGAGGACACAGAATGTCCACTTTTCACCAATTTTTTTTTGCAGTAGTTGAAAAATTGTTGAAAGCAACGTCCACGTTGTTGCATGCATAACTGTGCTCTTCTTATTAAATTTCTACAAACATCTTATTAAATTTCTACGAACACTTTCTAAATTTTTTCATTTTTTCGAAGCTTTGTTTACGAGAAAAATAGTTTTGAATGTTTGTCGAGTACACGTGCACTTGATCAAGATTCAACTCAACGGATTTCATTGTTATCTCTACTAACATTTGTAAATATTGCCAATGTTCGTACGCGAGGACACAGAATGTCCACTTTTCACCAATTTTTTTTTGCAGTAGTTGAAAAATTGTTGAAAGCAACGTCCACGTTGTTGCATGCATAACTGTGCTCTTCTTATTAAATTTCTACAAACATCTTCTTATTAAATTTCTACGAACACTTTCTAAATTTTTTCATTTTTTCGAAGCTTTGTTTACGAGAAAAATAGCTTTGAATGTTTGTCGAGTAC
>NW_025110194.1:552986-565543 GCF_011392965.1 Frieseomelitta varia | reverse complement strand
GGATTTCATTGTTATCTCTACTAACATTTGTAAACATTGCCAATGTTCGTACGCGAGGACACAGAATGTCCACTTTTCACCAATTTTTTTTTTTTTTAGTTGAAAAATTGTTGAAAGCGACGTCCACGTTGTTGCATGCATAACTGTGCTCTTCTTATTAAATTTCTACGAACATTTTCGAATGTGTTATTTTGTTGTTTCAATGTTGCAAACGCTATAATAACTTTTTCTTTTAATTGTTCACTATGTCGCTAGAATACACCATAGATTTAATATGACTCTGTAAGTAAAAATCCAGCGGTGACAGGTCCGGAGATCGTGGTGGCCAAGGTATTCTTCCATTGCGGCCGATCCAATATTCGTAGTTTTCGTTTAAAAAAGTTTCTCACTTCACGACTGAAATGCGATGGTACTCCATCTTGTCGGTAAATTAAATTTCTTCGAATTTCAAGACGAGTGTCTTCCAATAATTGAGTTGAATCTTGGTCAAGTGCACGCGTACTCAATAAACATTCAAAGCTATTTTTTCTCGGAAACGAAGCTTCGTATGAAAAAATTTTATTCCATATTTTTTGTAGGAAATGTGGTGAAAATATAACACAAACTTCCGTGTGAAAAGAAACGAATGTCTTTGTTTAATGAAATATTAACAATCAAGTAGCATATGCGATACAAAAATGAGGTAGTCACGCGGCAAGGACTGGCAAAGAACTAAACTTTCTGTTCGGCATGGTCCTGTCCGTAACTGTAGAGAATAGTGAGCAAAGGATAGAAAATAGATGTTAACTTTGCCATTTTCCAGCCTTACACTGCTGGATGGTCGAGTCGTTGTATTCCAACATTTTTTATTCAGTTTTTCATGTAGTCATCGCCACTTTTCCGCTTGTACCAGCAGTTACATGATATCCCTGTATATCCCTGTATATATGCTGGCGTTTCTTCCGTTTTCTATTTCCACATCTCTCGCCCGATTCTCTTCCGCTTCTTCTTCTTCTTCTTTTCCATCTGTTTTTTTTTTTTTCTTTCCGCTATTACGGAATACACTCCTACGAGCAAACAATACCGTGACTCGCCTCTCTCGACGTCGACGCAAAGATGAAACGTCCACGTTCTTTAAACCCCGAACAAAGTCGTCTTACGTCCACTAGCCAGGATCCTTTTGTTCTATAATTGCGTGCCCGATTATGATAAGGGACGTCAGACAAGGAGTCGCTGGGTTAAGCTCTCTCTCCTCTCCTTCTTTCAGACTGAAACACAGAGTGAGAGCATAATTTCGTCATCTTTCTTTCGTCCATCGGCACCACTATTTCTACACCTTTCGTGTAACATAAAATTGTTCGTGGTTTGGAAAAACGAGACTCGTTGCCCCAGTGATTGTGGATCTCTGATTTTTATAAATATTCCGAAGAAACTGCGCGACACCCTGTGTAGGGGAGAGCGTTCTCCAGCCGTCGATCGCGTCGCGTCGTGGCGAAATGGAACGAGAATTTCAAGTATCGTTCCCCCTTCTTTCCCCCATTCTTTCTCCGCCCCTGTGCCAGTTATATCTCGGCGGGTAAATGAGGCGAAAAAAAAAAGAAAAAAAAAAAAGAAGAAATCGACGCGATCCGAAACGCTCGTAGAATGGAAATGAATTTCTTATCGTTTAGAGAGAGAAGAGGGTAGAAGTCTCGGACTCGCGATCGTGAACGCCATAACTTGCCTCCTGCCTGCCGCCTCGTTTTCTTCGTTATTTACGTAACGTCCCCGACCGGTGAAATTTCCTGCCACGTCGAAACTCTATTTCTCCCGGTGATTTAGGGCCATCGATAAAAGGCTAGAACAAGAAACTGATTCGGAACGGCGCGGCGAAGCGATCCGCCAATGACGTCAACGTGTCACGGGATCTCGCTCGTGATGATCTATGGGAGTTGCTCCTTTTTCGGAATTGTTATAAATTTTCACTCGGCCAGAGTGAATTTTAACAGAGAAAGTGACTGAAAGGAACAGAGTTGTCATTTAGGTTACACACATACATTTGACAAAGTAGGAAAAATCGATGTTTCCAGAAATCTGTCATTCTATCGGAAGGATACACTAGAATTGATTTTCAAAATTTTGGATCCAGAAATATTCGAAAGACTAGCAAATCAATATGGATAAAGATAAAAATTGGATAGTAATATTCTCTAGTGAGATTATTATTTAGTATTTATTTATGTATTTATTTATTTATTTTTTATCAACACTAGAACTAGACGATTAAAGCATAAAATTTCCACCAGAGACATTAAACTAAAAAAAAAAAAAAAAAAAAAAAAAAACAGAGAAATTTTACATAATACAATGAACTGTACAAGCTTTTATTAAATCTTTAAAAATAAACACTGTTACACAAATCTATAAAATATCTAACAAAAATTGTAAATTTTGACTACTTAGGTAGTTTCAGAGTTGAGAAAGAAGAACTTTTTTTCAGTTTCCATTAATAATTGAAACTGAATGCTCAACATCATAATATATTCTTAATATATTCTTTTTTAAACTTAATTCGAAATTCGCGAAACAAAATCGTGCAACGTTTAATATTAATGATTTTTGAAACTGAATCTAAATAATAATAACAGACATAAAAGTGGTGTCATCGATGTCTTTGATCACCCATTCTAATCCCGACCAGACTCTGCAATAATGCAATAAAATCGCGCCGTCGAATAGTTTTACACTGTATTGAAAAATTTCATTTGCCACGCAAGTCGGGATCAAACGGGGTGACGAACAACAAAGACAGATCGAGAAGAACGATCGCGCGAATCTCGTTGCAACGTTTGAAGATTCCTCACCCGACGTTAGACGTCGGCGGAAACCTTTGAGCGGCAGAAGGGATTGCCGGGATTCCGGATAATCTGGAAATCTTCCTGAGAGTGTATAACGTTAAAATGGAATTGCCAGCTTCAGTGCGGAAAATACATAAATACGGTGAGCAGGGGAAAATATTAATTCGGTTGGATTTCGTAGGATCGCCATCGTGAACGGCCGCTCGAGAGCTTCTCAATTCGCGGATAAATATAAAATATAAAATATTGCGAACACACTACAGGTGGACTCTAGTATTCGATGAAGTATTTTGATGAGAAATTGTCTATACAGTAGAATAACGAAAGTGTTAAAAAATTGCTGAGAAAGTTGGTAATGTTCGTAACGTGGATTTTTAACATCGATCTTTAATAACCAAACCCGCCAATGACGACGGATTTCAGATTTCCTTTCTCTTTCGTTTTCAATTAGTCAAAAGACACGAGTGTTTTCGCGAAAATTATAATATTGATTTCTGATTTAGACGAAAATTGTGTAAATCTATTTATTTTAATTGAATGTCATTTAAATTATAATAATTTGCAATTGCATTTAAATTACAATAATTTACACTTAATTAAATGTCATTTAAGTTATAATGATTTGCACGTGGAATATTTTGACACGTATCAAAAATCAAACAGGTTGTTCTAACTCTAAAAAGCATAGTTCTGCATTGGCTTTATGCACGATGAGAATGGCTTGTTTGAACATTGTGGGACAGTTATTTCCATGCAGAATTAATTGTATTATTTTAGAAAGGGATTTGTTTCAATTACAAGAAATTGATCGATTGTTTAAGTAAAGGCTACTTTTTTCGTTATTTCTAATAACAGAAGCCATAAATTATATTTTTCAGCAACTTCGGAAATCTTCACAAAAGATAAGGCCAGAAAAGTTTATATCATTTACAATACAACTTGCTGTATAATTTTTCTTGCCATTTTATCTATTCGGACTTTGAACGTAACGATCGAATGGCAAAATTTTAGGACTTTTTGAACTTTTCTTCAACTCTGATGTCCAAGATTCAAAACAAAATGGCGAAAAAAAAAAAAATGGTACGTCAAGTTTTAAATGCAAAGAGAGGACTTTAATCTCCGAGGTTATGGATGTAGTCATGAAAACAAGTTTTTCCAATAATTTTGGAGGCACTCGAGCTTTTACAGTTTCCGACGACGAAAGTATGATGTGAAAAACATCTTTGAAAATAAAATACTCGAGAGTTTTAACGCTTCGAAACGAAGCCAACTGGATCGTTGCACTGGATTTTGCTTCGCGAATTTTAAACGATTTAAAATATCTTTTGCCCACTTATCTATACAACGACACGTAGATTTTTCTCGCAATCATTATAGAACGAAGGATATAACATAGACTATAGAAAAAAAAAATGGAGAAAGGAGACTAAAATTATCAACTAATAAAAATCCCATCGTCGATTTTATTCCAAAGTTTCATTTGCCTCTTTCCTCTTTCCCTTTTTTTTTTCTACTATGGAAAGGCGACTCCCCTAAAATCAACTCTTTGTAGATCGACCACCCTATATTTCCCAGAGGGGTTGACTCGCGTGGAAATTATGCGTGAGCAGCGTCGCACGCGTGACCACCGTTATCGATCTAAGTTCGACTGGACAACGCCGTGGAGAAAAACGGTGTGGAAGCCACGACGATGGCCACGGTTAATTAATAAGCGCGCACCGGCACGGAATTAATTGCCTATCGTGTGTAACGAGTCGTTGACAGGCTCGATAAGTCGTTGTCAGCGAGGGGCCCAAGCTTGCAGGCGGCTACTCTACGCTCATTGAAAGAAGATCAACGAAGTGGGGCTTCGTTCCGGGATCCTTAGCCGGGGCTAATATTTCTGAAGCCGAACGACCGTCGATTATCAATTAAGTTTAATTGTCCATGGTTAATTAGATTAGCCGGGCGGCGTGTGGATGACCGACAGTGAAGCTCGAGAATGGAAACGTAGCAGATCGATTGATAAAGCCAGACTGAGAATATATATTTTGTGAATCAGTGTATATCCTGATTTTGATACGTATCGTCATTTGTGTTAATCGATGTCGAATTTCGCAGCGATTTAACTTTGTTAAAAAGTAATTTGTGTGTGTGTGTGTGTGTGTGCAGGTGAAAATGAAAGGCGAGAAGAAACAAAAGCTTTGTTAGATGATATTTTGTACTTTCTTTTCGGCAAAAGGCAGTCCCGAAAATTTCAGTCCCGATTTCATATCCTCATCAGCAGTGAAATTTAACAAACCAATGCTGGTGCTGCCGTAGTTTCGACTCTTTCTCATCGTATGTGTCAGATAATTTTTTATGACCTTGCACAGCCTTTCGAAAATGTTCCTTTTCGATTTTTCATTGTCGAAGATCGACACCGGATAAGCTTTTTCTAAAACGAGCTTAGACAATTAGCTTAAAAGTTAATTACACATATGTGTAATTAATTTATTAACCAAACCATTAATTAAATTTATTAACCACACCATTTATTAACAAAAAAAAAAAAACGCTTAAACAATTAGCTGTCAGGTTACACGATGAATTTGCGACTTAGAATGAAGTTAGTTCTTAGTTGCATTTTAAGATATACTAACATGTTCATTTATTAAAACAAAAAAAAAAAAAAAAAAAAAAAAAAGAACGCAATTGCTTTTTTGGCCAAACCAATGCCTCAGAAATATTTTATTCGACATGGAGCATCGTCTCGTAATTATCCAGCACTTTGAGCCACTGCCCGGCAAGTACGGCGAGATCGGTATTACCGTGATTTCAAAAGGATCCCTCCATCTTCGTATTAAAATCACTGGTTCGTGCGCTGGCTGGTAAATCGCGGTCCTTTTTGCAGCGCGAGAATTTTTACTTCCATTTGTAGCCCAAGGATCATTCAAACGCGGTTACGTTGTACGTAGACTCGTTGAAAGAAGCCACGAAATAGTGGTAATTTGTCTGCCTCCCATCCNTCTCTCTCTCTCTCTCTCTCTCTCTCTCTCTCTCTCTCTCTCTCTCTCTCTCTCTCTCTCTCTCTCTCTCTCTTTCTCTTTTCTATGAACAGCTGGACCACGAAAGAAAAGACGATCCTCAGCGTGTTTCTTTTATCGTGGCGGGAATTTCAGAACACTTTGGCGCAATCTTTCCTGGAGCCGCGTCGACAACGGGACGCGACGCGACGCAACGCTGCATTTCTCGCGGAAATAAGGATTCTTGATTTTCCTTCTTCCTCTTCTGTAAGGCCGACTAGCCGCGCTGTATCCTCGCTCGCGGGACATTAAAGCCATTCGAGGCAGCAAAAAAATTCGAGGAAAGCTGCTGCAGCAAGGCGATACCGGAAGAAACTGGCTGCACCTGGTGAAAGAACTGTAGCTGGACAAAGGCTGGTTGATTACACGTTAGAAACGTTCAAGGATTTTTCCCTTTTCTGTTTGGAAGGATTTGCGTCCCTTCCTTCTTTCCAAAACTAAATAATTGAAACGATTTTTGCGTTACACGACAGTCATATAAGCGTTAAAATTAAATCGGGCTTTATTTTTAAAAAAATCAATTGCCTGCGGTGTGGTTGGAAATTATAATGGATTTTAAAAGAGAGGTTATCACGATATTACGACGTGATAGTACTCTTAATGACAGTTAATAATGCGCTGATAACTCTTAATAACGTGCTGATAATATTACGTGCATTAAAGTAATTTTTTAATATAATCACGTTCAGCTAATGATACATATGTGTGTATGTGTCATTTGGGTCGTCCAATAAGTTCGTTCTGCTTTTTATAATATTTACTTGTGATAAAATTTGAAATTTACACCAGTTAAATGCTATGAAAATATGTAATCACCCTCTCGTCCTACGACTTCTTCCCACATCTTTTCAACAAGGACGAATGATGTCGTCGCTGTAAAATCTCTGCAATTTTCATTCATCCTTTCATTCACTAAATTTCGAATCGTCTCGTATCGTGTCGTCATGCGAAAACAAAATTAGGATTTTAAATCGTCGCGAAAATGTTGCGAAAGGATCGAACGTGATCATGCCACGTATGTACAATATACAAGGTGAATCGCATACTTGAAACAACATTTAATTTATGCGTCTAATGAAACACTAATACCAAAGTTGTGTAGTCATGAGGGAGGCGAAATATGGCAAAATGTATCAATTCTTTTTCTGTGTGTCAGGAGGGTTTTGAAATTTCCAAGGCCATTTCTTTCACCATAAATCGAAAGAATACTGAATTTCAGGTAAAAGTACAAAATCAATAAAGTAACAAAACACACATTAGACGCGGTATTTAATAGTTATCTCAGGGTGTGCAAGCTACGTGATTCACCCTGTACATAACATAAGTGACAGTTATCAAACTTCGATTATCGACGTTCGATCGTAACAGATCAGCTCCCGTCCACCGAGTCAGGAGAACCGTAATTATACCGACTTGATCGAGAGTAACAACTTGGAGCTGACACAGTGGAAGCGGAAGATTCGATTCGCTTCGGAATCGTTTGGACTTTCTCTCTCTCTCGAAGACGATCTCACAGGGGCAAAAGGGATCCCCAGGTTAGGATGCTTCATAAGAGTCATCAGGGTATCAGCATTCACTGTGAAACCGCCATATTAAGCTGGCTGGCACGGCGCATACTTTCACGCAATTGATTCGTTCCGCGGCCTCTCTCTACGCCCCGTGAAATCGAACAGTGCCCTCGGGTGCAAAGAACAATGAGAGAGACTCTCTCTTCCGTTTTCTCTTTTCTTTCACTCATTTTCTTTTGGTTCCCTTTGCTCTCTCCCTCTTTGATTCCCTCTTTCTCTCTCTCTCTCTCTTTCCATTCTACGAATTCTTTTTTTTTTTCTTTCCTCTGTCCCTTTCCTTGTCCTCTTTCTTTCTTTCTTTCTTTCTTCCTTTCTTTTTTTTTTTTTTTCATTCTGTCGATCGTTCGTTCTAACCTGTTCTCGCCTCTGTCGGAACCTCTCCCGAGCCACGGCTCGGCTCCTTTTCTTTCTAACCTTTCGCGCGTCAATAGCGACGACCGCTTTGAACTTTTCCAATTTTCACGCGCTGAGATTCAAAGCAGGGGAAACGGAGCGAAATTCCGGATCTAATATATCGAGGGAGGGAGGGGGGAACGTGGCTCATCGAGATTTGTTCAAATACAATTAAAACATCTCGCTAGTCGACGCGATTCGAGTAGGTCAATCGTGATGGTTACACGTTGCTTCGCTCGTCAGAGTGCCAATTAACAACGGAGTTTCACAGTGTGTGTTTAATAAGAAAGTGCATGTCGTTTCTCTGAGAAAGAAGTATTCTTTTTTTCTAAAAAATTTTGTACAGCTCAATTAACGTAGAAATACAGATAAAGTCTCAAATCCGTGAACATTAAAGCAGCCTCGAACACGCACTTTTATTAGATTTTGTTTGGGGAGGATTTGAAAATGTTTGGTGAATCGTGAACAATCAATAGACTGCGAAAGACACGTGTCTTATATATTATATTATTTAGAATTATTGACTATATTATTTATATCAATTTTTATTTTGTTTTTATTACCTTTATCAACTAAATAAAATAAAATAAACACTTTAAAATTTTATCCAATTAGTCAAATTTTATATTGAATATTTATTAATATCTTTATTATATCGACATGACTAGGTATACAAATAATTGAATATCTATTTAATCATTTACAAATTTAAATAATTTTTTTACTATATTATACTTTAATTATTATATGTTTTCATTTGTATTAAATAATTTATTTGATTTGATCGTAAGAAATTATTAATTAATGAACCTGATCAAGTATATGATTTGAATTCATATTATAGAAATGAAATTTTCTATTTAAATTTAATAAAAATTAATTAATATAATTAACTCTTTAATCAAATATAAATTAAATAATATGAAATTAAAATTAATAACTCTGTTCAACACATACATGTATATTAAATAATCATTTCTTTACCTATCTCGTACGTTGAAAAATTGGTGGAAAGCATGTCCAACAAAATAATCAACTAGTGCTCAAGATTGAACACACTATTAACCGAGTGCGTAATAATATTTTAGGTGAAACTTTCGATATTAAGAATATATTGCAAAGAATATTTTTCTCAGAGAAATGGTGTCCATGCTCTTAGTGAACGCACCGTGTATTCCAATTATTACATCTTTTCTTCCTTCTAATCTCGATCGAAACACGTTGAATACGATAAATAAGATTGAACGCGAAAGCAACTCAACGCGACCCGTAGTAATTACATAATTACGCTAATTCATATTCATTCCCGTATCCGTATGCTTTTCCACGTGCAAGCGTAACGTCGCGAATTTACAACTGCGTGAAATACACCTCCTGGTGGAAGTTGACCTCCTGCCGACCTGTTCTCATTGTGCGAAACAAAATTTAGACGAGAAGTTTTAACCTTAATTAGCTTTGTTAGTACTTGCTGGTTGGTGTTCGCGTACGGAACGCACCTTATACGCAGGTAACCAAGTGTATTCCAAATGGGGGAGGGAAGAAAAAGAAAAAAAAAAAGTCCGCTGTGCATAAATCATTTAGCTGAATCATTAAAAGTTGACCTACAGTATGTATGTATGTATGTATGCACTTCGTTTGCGCATTCGTCCGCGTGTCCACGTGTGGGCATGCATTAGAAAGTTACGCTCGTGATAAATGGACCGCGGATTTTTTATGCATCTGCGGAAAATTGAAAGTTGCAGGAAATGAACTTTGTGAATGCATAAATTGTATGAAGTGTATAAAATATATGAAAGCAGCGAAAATATTGGAAGTTGCAAGGATGAACTCTGAAGGCGTGAATAAAAAATGTATGAAATATTTAGAAGAAGCGAAAATATTTTAAGTTGCAGAAATGAATTCTGAACGCATAAAATATGCAGAAAGGAAGGGATATTTGAAGTAGCAAAATTGAAAGTTTGCAAAGATAAACTTTGAATGCATAAAACATATAAACTGTATAAAATATTTAAAACTAGTGCATTTAAATATGTAATATTTATAATATAATAAATATTATTATAATATAATAGTAACAATACAGTAGACAAACCACATTTCGAATTGTTTCTATTTCTATATATTTAGTTATGCACCAACAAAATTTAAAAATGCCTTAAAATCCGCAACAAAATCTAGCGACAAAATACGTACAATGTATAATTGAAAATTATATATAACAATTATTGTAATTGAATTATATACAATTGAAAATTAATGTAATTAAAAATTACATATAACAATTGAAAATTATTCAACAGAACAGTTGAAAAATTCGCAACGCAAAAAATAACGCATCGCGACTAGGAACAAAAAAAAATTTGTACTGATCGCGCCGGTAATCCTTGTGACGGTCTAATAAATCATCGCGGTCCGTGCTTACACGAATGCATAGTTAACAAATCGAGCGTGGAATTTCAATAATTTAAGCAGTTTGCCAGAATTTCAAACAAAGCCCGGTGTGCCACACGCGTGCGAATTTAGCGAAGCAATAATTGCATCGGGAGGATTTGTTAATGGAATAGAATCGTTATGCGAAAGGCACAAAAGCGAGGCGGGGTTAATGCTTTCAGTGGTTCGAGATCATTCGCGATATAACTAAACTAGCATTTCTGTTTCGCTATTGTCAACGAATCGAATTTACGTTGTCTCCCCCTCTCTCTCTCTCTCTCTCTCTCGCTTTCTTCTTCTCTTCCCTCTGACTTTTTTCTCTTGTTTAAAATGAGGGGGGGGGGGGAAAGAGAGAGCATTCGATTTGTCAATCACACGCGATCGGCAGCCATAAAACGTTACGTAAATTTCTCTTTTTAAAAAACACCGCGATTGTCGCGATCCGGCAACAATAAACGCACACGTTCCGTCGTCGATATTATTCGACATTATTCTGTTTAATTACACGGGCAACACGTGACCCGCTAATCGCATGCTCGCGACACGACTTTTATGAACGATCATCTGTTCTTTTTTTTTCTCTTTTTTCCTTTTTTCACGTTGTAATTTCCACGTTGAAACGTGTCACGAGCAATCGTTACTTTCATTACCGGCCGGTTGTATATCGCGACAAGAATATACTCCCGTTTCAACGTCAATATCCGTGTCAATAAATTCGTGGGCTATCAGGGAGTATTTATTTTGCGACCGTTAGTACGGCGTGGCAGACGTGGCTTTTAACTTGAATTTATAGCTTACAAAAAGTTTGACGAGGAACTTCTGTTTCTGTACATTATATCGAATTACTCGTTCTACGCCCCAAAATTTCGACGTTTACCCAATTTTAGTAACCATCGCGAAAGTGGGTTTTCTGTCCTGATTTCAGTGAGCTAGAAATGTATTACATGGAATAATATTACATATTATATTTATTTATTTATTATATATATGCATATCGTTCGGAAACGATATTTGCTTTCGTAGACATTCGCAGAAATATTTTTAACGTCATGTACTTTAATACTGTGTAGCTTCTGAAGCTTTGGAGTAGATTAAAGTTAAATTTGAGGTCGAGTACTTTGACCTGATAATGAAAAAGAAAGAAATAAAAATTCGAGTCTGTAACAGCCAATTTTTTTTCTACATCACGAGTATACTCGACATTAAACAAAAAAGTTCCATCTTTTCATGATGTGTACGCTCGATAAACGCTTAAAGGTTCTTGACGGTTCTTCTCGCCATTGCGGCCAGCTTTAAAATATGGCAGTGTGAAACTTTCAGGAACACGGGCAGAAAAAGTACGCCAGCAAACCGTTCGCGGCTTTCATTCGAATCTCTCGATAAATCTCAATTTAGAAATAACGGGGAAACTCGGGGAGCGTTACTTGTTGATCGTCGATCCTCGGGTCGAAACCGAGATTCGCTCGAGTTGCGCGACTGTAATTTAAAGATCAGAGCAAACCTAACCTCAACTTTCAGTCTCAACTCGTTTCAAGTTGCGGACACGACGAGAAATTTCCAAAGTGATTTGTTCGCCGATCGTCGAAAGTTTAAAACAACGTTGCGTTTTAATTCGAACATCGTCACCTCGAGCTGCAATCGCGCGACTGTAATTTAAGCATCAGACCTAACCTCAACTTTGAGCCTCAACTCGATTCAGGTTGCGGACGCAATTTGGACGCGACGATGAATTTCCAAAGTGAATCGTTCGCCGATCGTCGAAAGTTTAAAACAACGTTGCATTTTTATTCAAACATCGTCACCCCGAGCTGCAATCGCGCGATTATAATTTAAGCATCAGACCTAACCTCAACTTTCAGCCTCAATTCGATTCAGATTGCAGACGCAATTTGGACGCGACGATGAATTTCCAAAGTGAATCGTTCGTCGGAGGTTGGTTTAAAACAACGTTGCATTTTTATTCAAACATCGTCACCTCGAGCTGCAATCGCGCGACTGTAATTTAAAAATCAGACAAAACCTAACCTCAACTTTGAGTTTCAACTTAGATGCGACGAAGAATTTTCGAAGCGTTTTGTTCGCCGATCGTCGAAAGTTTAAAACAACGTTGCGTTTTAATTCGAACATCGTCACCCCGAGCTGCAATCACGCGACCGTAATTTAAGAATCAGACAAAACCTAACCTCAACTTTGAGCTTCAACTCGGTTCAGATTGCGGATGCAATTTAGATGCGACGAAGAATTTTCGAAGTGTTTTGTTCGCCGATCGTCGAAAGTTTAAAACAACGTTGCGTTTTAATTCGAAC